>NC_090731.1:115390771-115400771 GCF_036898095.1 Palaemon carinicauda | reverse complement strand
AGTGCGATCGCTAAGGAGTATGGCCGGAATCCATCTACGATAGGCACCATCCTGAAGCAGAAGGCGGCCATCATAACAGCGGCACCTTCTAAGGGCGTCACTATTTTCTCCAACAAGAGAACCCACGTGCATGACGAGATGGAGAGGCTGCTTCTTGTGTGGATCACAGACAAAGAGATCTCAGGAGACACCATCACTGAGACTACAATTTGCCAGAAGACCTCCGCCATTTTCGGTGATATTGTGCGTTCTCAGGCCGAAGAAGGGGCAGAAGAAGGAACAGGAACCCCCAGAGTTCAAGGCTTCTCGGGGGTGGTTCGAGAAATTCAAGAAAAGGACTGGCATTCATTCAGTGGTACGGCATGGGGAGGCAGCCAGCTGGGATACGAAGGCCGCCGAAGCCTTTGTTAAAACGTTCAACGAGTTGACTCTGCAGGAAGGCTACAGTTCGCAGCAAGTTTTCAATTGCGACAAAAATGTTATTTTTATTAGTAAAATAAATTTTTGAATATACTTACCCGATAATCATGTAGCTGTCAACTCCGTTGCCCGACAGAATTCTACGGGAGGGATACGCCAGCTATCACAATACTAGAAGGGGGTGTACTCACCAGCGCCACCTGTGGCCAGGTACTACAGTACTTCTTGTTGACACTTCCTCAATTTTTCCTCGGTCCACTGGTTCTCTATGGGGAGGAAGGGAGGGTCAATTAAATCATGATTATCGGGTAAGTATATTCAAAAATTTATTTTACTAATAAAAATAACATTTTTCAATATCAAACTTACCCGATAATCATGTAGCTGATTCACACCCAGGGGGGTGGGTGAAAACCAGTGTACAAGATTAAAGGATAGCTAAGTATCCCGTATTTCATATAATCAGTTATCTCAAAATAACAATGAAATAATAAGTACCTGGTAAGGAAGTCGACTTGAACCGTTACTCTGCCTTTTTTTAAGTTCGTCTTCCTTACTGAGCGCAGCGTTCCTCTTAGGAGGCTGAATCAACTCTAAGGTGCTAAAGTATATAGGGCTGCAACCCCTACTAAAGGACCTCTACACAACCTCTAACCCAGGCGCTTCTCAAGAATGAATTGACCACCCGCCAAATCAAAAGGATGCGGAAGGCTTCTTAGCCTACCGTAACAACCATAAAAACAACAATAAAAGCATTCAAGAGAAAGGTTAAAAAAAGGTTATGGGATTAAGGGAATGTAGTGGCTGAGCCCTCACCTACTACTGCACTCGCTGCTACGAATGGTCCCAGGGTGTAGCAGTTCTCGTAAAGAGACTGGACATCTTTAAGATAAAATGATGCAAACACTGACTTGCTCCTCCAATAGGTTGCATCCATTATGCTCTGCAGAGAACGGTTTTTATTAAAGGCCATCGAAGTAGCTACGGCTCTCACTTCGTGGGTCCTTACCTTCAGCAAAGCAAGGTCTTCCTCCTTTAAGTGAGAATGGGCTTCTCTAATCAGAAGCCTTATATAATACGAAACCCCGTTTTTGGACATGGGCCTCGAAAGTTTCTTGATTGCACACCATAAGGCTTCTGACTGTCCTCGAATAGGTTTTGACCTATTAAGATAATATTTCAGAGCTCTGACAGGGCAAAGAACTCTTTCTAGCTCGTTACCTACCATGTTGGAGAGGATAGGTATTTCAAACGATCTAGGCCAAGGACGTGAAGGAAGTTCATTCTTAGCTAAGAATCCGAGCTGTAAAGAACATGTTGCGGATTCGGATGTGAACCCAATGTTCTTGCTGAAGGCATGAACCTCACTGACTCTTTTAGCTGTTGCAAGGCAGACGAGAAAAAGAGTCTTGAGGGTAAGGTCCTTGAAGGAAGCTGACTGGAGAGGTTCGAACCTAGGTGACATAAGGAACCTTAAGACTACGTCTAGATTCCAGCCTGGAGTGGGTAGACGACGTTCTTTAGAAGTCTCAAAAGACTTAAGGATGTCTTGAAGGTCCTTGTTGGAAGAAAGGTCCAAACCTCTGTGGCGGAGAACTGAAGCCAACATACTCCTGTACCCTTTAATCGTAGGAGCTGAAAGGGATCTCTCATTCCTAAGATGTAATAGGAAGTCAGCTATTTGGGTCACAGAGGTATTGGTAGAGGAAACTGCATTGGCTCTACACCAGCTCCGGAAGACTTCCCACTTGGATTGGTAGACTCTACGAGTGGATACCCTCCTTGCTCTGGCAATCGCACTGGCTGCCTCCTTCGAAAAGCCTCTAGCTCTAGCGAATCTTTCGACAGTCTGAAGGCAGTCAGCCGAAGAGCGTGGAGGTTTGGGTGCAACCTGTCTACGTGAGGTTGACGTAGAAGGTCCACTCTTAGAGGGAGAGTCCTGGGGACGTCGACCAGCCATTGTAGTACCTCTGTGAACCATTCTCTTGCAGGCCAAAGGGGAGCAACCAGCGTCAGCCGTGTCCCTTCGTGCGAGATGAACTTCTGAAGGACTTTGTTTATGATCTTGAACGGTGGGAATGCGTAAAGGTCGAGATGGGACCAGTTCAGCAGAAAAGCATCCACATGAACTGCTGCTGGGTCTGGAACTGGGGAACAGTACAAAGGAAGTCTCTTGGTCATGGAGGTGGCAAACAGATCTATTGTCGGCTGACCCCACAAGGTCCAAAGTCTGTTGCACACGCTCTTGTGGAGGGTCCATTCCGTGGGGATGACCTGATCCCTTCTGCTTAGGCGATCTGCTGAGACGTTCATGTTGCCCTGAATGAACCTCGTAACTAGGGTGAGGTTTAGACTTCTTGACCAAATGAGGAGGTCCCTTGCTATCTCGTATAGGCTCCTCGAATGGGTCCCTCCTTGCTTGGAGATGTAAGCCAAGGCTGTGGTGTTGTCGGAGTTCACCTCCACCACCTTGCCTAGCAGGAGGGACTTGAAGTTCAATAGGGCTAAATGAACTGCTAGTAGCTCCTTGCAGTTGATGAGGAGCGTTTCCTGTTCCTCGTTCCACGTTCCCGAGCACTCCCGTCCGTTCAAGGTCGCGCCCCAGCCCGAGTCCGATGCATCCGAGAAGAGATGAAGATTGGGGGTCTGAATCGCCAACGATAGGCCCTCCCTGAGAAGGAGATTGGTCTTCCACCACAAGAGAGTGGTCTTCATCTCTTTGGTGACTGGGATAGAGACTGCTTCGAGAGTCAAACCCTTGTCCCAATGAGCTGCTAGATGGAATTGAAGAGGGCGGAGGTGGAGTCTCCCTAGCTCGACGAACAGGGCCAACGATGAAAGGGTCCCTGTGAGACTCATCCACTGTCTCACCGAGCAACTGCTCCTCTTCAGCATGCTCAGGATGCAATCTAGGGCTTGGCTTATCCTTGGGGCCGATGGAAAAGCCCGAAAATCCTGACTCCGAATCTCCATTCCCAGGTACACAATGGATTGGGAGGGAATGAGCTGGGACTTTTCTAGATTGACTAACAGACCCAGTTCTTTGATCAAGTCCAAAGTCCAGTTGAGAGACTCCAGACAGCGACGACTCGTGGAGGCTCTCAACAGCCAGTCGTCTAAATAAAGGGAGGCTCTGATGTCCGATAAGTGGAGGAATTTTGCTATATTCCTCATCAGATGCGTAAACACCATAGGAGCTGTGCTTAGGCCAAAACACAGGGCTTGGAATTGGTAGACAACCTTTCCAAAAACGAATCTCAGGAAAGGTTGGGAGTCTGGATGAATAGGAACGTGAAAGTAAGCATCTTTCAGG
Source organism: Palaemon carinicauda (assembly GCF_036898095.1). Lineage (NCBI taxonomy): Eukaryota > Metazoa > Arthropoda > Malacostraca > Decapoda > Palaemonidae > Palaemon > Palaemon carinicauda. The sequence goes on along the minus strand of NC_090731.1, from coordinate 115,397,038 downwards.
TCCAACGAGACCATCCAGTCCTCCTGCCTGACCGCTGCTAGGACCGACTTCGTCGTCTCCATCGTGAACGTCTGCTTGGTGACATAAGCATTGAGCGCGCTGACGTCCAGCACCGGTCTCCAACCTCCTGTCTTCTTGGCCACCAGAAAGAGACGGTTGTAGAAGCCCGGGGATTGATGGTCCCGGACTATAACCACTGCCTTCTTCTGTAACAGGAGCGACACCTCCTGGTGCAACGCTAGCCTCTTGTCCTTTTCTTTGTAGTTGGGAGAGAGGTTGATGGGAGATGTGGTCAGAGGGGGTTTGCGGCAGAATGGTATCCTGTAACCCTTCCTCAGCCAACTGACAGACTGGGCGTCTGCACCTCTCTTTTCCCAGGCTTGCCAGAAGATCTTGAGTCTGGCTCCTACTGCTGTCTGGAGAGGAGGAGAGTCAGTTTTTGCCTTTAGAAGCCTTGGAACCTTTCCTAGACTTGCTCCTGGAAGAGTCTGGACGGGAGCTTCCTCGGCTGGGGGCTCTACCACGAAAGGGCGGAATAAACCTCGTAGCAGGAGTATCAGCCACTGGGGTGCGATAAGTCCTGGGGACTGAGGTAGCAACCTTAGTCTTACGAGCTGATGAGGCCACAAGATCATGGGTGTCCTTTTGTATCAGGGCCGCAGACAAGTCCTTAACAAGCTCTTCAGGAAACAGGAACTTAGAGAGCGGAGCGAAAAGGAGTTGAGACCTTTGACAAGGTGTGATGCTGGAGGAAAGGAAGGAACAAAGCTGCTCCCTTTTCTTAAGCACTCCTGACACAAACATTGAAGCAAGCTCGCCAGATCCATCCCTAATAGCCTTATCCATGCAGGACATTAAGAGCATGGCTGAGTCCTTGTCCGCAGGGGAGGTCTTCTTGCTAAGGGCCCCCAGGCACCAGTCTAGGAAATTGAACATCTCAAAGGCTCTAAATACACCCTTTAGGAAGTGATCTAGATCGGAGAAGGTCCAGCAAACCTTAGAGCGCCTCATTGCTGTTCTACGAGGAGAGTCTACCAAACTTGAGAAGTCAGCCTGGGCAGAGGCAGGTACTCCCAAGCCTGGTTCCTCTCCTGTGGCATACCAAACGCCCGCTTTAGAAGTGAGCTTAGTCGGAGGAAACATAAAGGAAGTCTTTCCTAGTTGCTGCTTAGACTGCAACCACTCCCCTAAAATTCTTAACGCTCTCTTAGAGGACCTTGCAAAGACGAGCTTAGTATAAGTTGACTTGGCTGGCTGCATGCCCAGCGAAAACTCAGATGGCGGAGAGCGGGGGGTAGCAGAGACAAAATGGTCTGGGTATACCTCTCTGAAAAGAGCCAAGACCTTACGAAAGTCAATAGGAGGCGGAGAAGACTTGGATTCATCCACGTCTGATGAGGGATCCAGGTGTGCAGCCTCATCATCAGAAACCTCATCACCAGAGTGTAGCGAAGTGAGAGGTAAGGTATGCTGAACAGCAGAATCTGCACGAGCGGGAGCAAAAACGCTTGTGGTTTCATCCTCAAGTCTCTGTTGAGGCAACACCTGAGGCTCAGGCTGCAAAGGCTGGTCAAAAGAAGTAGCAGAAGGTAGGCGCATGGGTGGAGGAGGCTGACTCCTGGCATGAGTGTCTTGACTCAAGAGTTGCGCTTGCTGTAAGGTTGGTGGATGCGCAGTAGCAGGTTCCTGAGGAACGAGTTGAGGTTCCTGAGGTGTGAGCTGCGAGCGTTGAGGTAGTGGCTGCGCAGAACGCAGTAATTGTCTCGCGAGTTGAGGTTCCTGAGGCGCAAGGCTAAGGTGTTGAGGCTCTCGCCTTGAGGAGGGTTGAGGTCGCTGCAGCGAGAGCTGAGGAGTCTGCCTCATGGATGGGAGAGGTTGTTGTACCTCAAGAGAGTGTTGCCTCACTGGTGGAACCGCAAGTGGAAGCGGAGGAAGTAAGGAATAAGCTTCCTGTTCCCATTGCTGAGGTTGCCTTAAGGAAGGCGGAGGTAGCTGCACACCGCTGGAAACTGGCAACTCAGTACGTGGTAAGGAATCCTGAGGAGCCTCAACATCGTACGCCTGGCAGACAGGACTGCGGTTAGGCGGAGCGATCGCAGGAGGAGGTGTAACCTTCTCAGCCTGACACTCACGCATCAAGACCGCAAGTTGTGACTGCATGGACTGCAGTAGAGTCAACTTGGGGTCGGCAGACACTAAGGTCTGCTGAGGCAAAGCCTTAACAGAAGAGATCTGTTGCGGCAGCACCTTACTCCTCTTAGGAGGTGTGCATTCAACTGATGACTGCGGCGAGTCAGAGCTGATCCAATGACTGCAGCCAGGTTGTAGAGCTCTTGAGGTCTGGACTCTGCGTTTGAGCGGTCTTGAGACCTGAGTCCAACGTTTCCTCCCTGACAATTCTTCAGCAGACGAGTAAAAGACGGGCTCAATCGTCTGCGGGTGGGAGTGACGGTCTCTGGAAGACACGCCCGCAACCACCGAGGATACTTCTGTGCGCCGATCAAGGCCTGCCGAACCCTTTTGCCCTTCGACATTGCTTCTCCCCTGGGCTTGGGAGCTTGCAAGAGGTCCCGGACTGGGAGGACGACTGGCACGCACAGAAGTACCCTCACGCACCACACTGACACTGACACTAGCACTTGGCACTGCACTGACACTAGCACTCGTCACAGCACTGGCACTATTACCACCCACTGCACTCTTGACCTTAAGTTCCTTGACTTCGGCCATAAGAGACTTATGATCACTAACCACCGACTCCACTTTGTCACCTAAAGCCTGAATGGCACGCAAAACAACAGACATATCAGGTTGAGGGCAAATAGTAGGTTCGGGGGTAGCCACTACAGGGGGAGGAAAAGGTAGGGGATCATGAGGTGAGGAAAAAAGTGAAGAGCGAGAAGAACTCCTCCTAACTCTCTCTCTCTCTAACTTGGTTGAATACTTAAGAAATCGGACAAAATCAAGTTCCGAAAGTCCGGCGCATTCCTCACATCGATCTTCCAACTGACAGGGTCTTTCCCTACAGTCAGAACAAGCGGTGTGAGGATCTACCGAGGCCTTCGGAATACGCCTATTACAAGACCTACATCGTCTATGGGGTGGGGCTTGTGAAATGTCAGACATCTTGAATCAAAGAGTTAGCCAAGTGGGGATTCCAAATCAAGCAAAAAGATCGTTAACCATTAATCAGAACTAAATAATAGCTATCTAAGCTAATATAGAAGTTTTCCAGTAAAGCGACAGCCGAAATCTGAGAGAAATACTTCACCAAAAGCCGTGAAAATACTCCAAGATCATAAGCGTATCCCAGAACGTCTTGCCGGAAGCACGACAGAGGAAAAATTGAGGAGGTGTCAACAAGAAGTACTGTAGTACCTGGCCACAGGTGGCGCTGGTGAGTACACCCCCTTCTAGTATTGTGATAGCTGGCGTATCCCTCCCGTAGAATTCTGTCGGGCAACGGAGTTGACAGCTACATGATTATCGGGTAAGTTTAATATTGAAAACTGGGCTTTTCTGGAAGAAAATGCCTCGTCGGACGTTCATCACGGCGGAGGAGAAGAGGCTACCCGGACATAAGCCTATGAAGGACAGGCTTACCCTTGTTTTTTGTGCAAACGCCAGTGGGGACTGCAAGATAAAGCCCCTGCTGGTGTACCATTCAGAAAATCCCCGAGCCTTCAAAGCCCACAAAGTCATCAAGGAGAACATTCCCGTGATTTGGAGGGCGAATGCTAAAGCCTGGGTAACGAGGCAACTTTTCATTGATTGGGTGAATGTCTGCTTCGGTCGGACTGTCTGAAAATATTTGGAAGAAAAGCGCCTCCCTATGAAATGTCTGCTGGTGTTGGACAATGCTCCAGCTCACCCTCCTGGCCTCGAGGAATATCTTCTAGCCGAGTATTCATTCATAAAGGTCCTATATCTACCGCCTAACACCACCCCTCTCCTCCAGCCCATGGACCAGCAAGTTATTTCGAATTTTAAAAAATTGTACACAAAGCATCTCTTCCAGAGATGTTTCCAAGTCACAGAGAGTACAAACCTCACTCTGCGTGAATTCTGGAAAGATCACTTTAATATCGTGATATGCCTCAAACTCATCGATCTCGCTTGGCAGGAAGTTTCGAGGCGTACCCTGAACTCATCTTGGAGGAAGCTGTGGCCTGATGCTGTCTCTGCACGAGACTTCGAGGGGTTCGGGAAGCCTGGAGGCGAAGCCGAGATCGTTGACGATCCTGTACCCATTCAGCAGTCTGAGGTGGCTGACATCGTACATCTTGGTACGTCCATGGGGCTGGAAGTTAGCGCCGAGGATATAGATGAACTTATCGAGGAGCACCACGAGGAGTTGACGACGGACGACCTGAAGGAGTTGGAGACGATGCAAATGAGTGTTGTTCAAGAGCAGTTCTCTAGCGGTGATGAGGAGGATGTTACACCTTTAAAAACGGCAGACATTAAGGACATTCTCGCATGTTTCCATAAAATGGCAGACTACATCGAAAAGGAACATCAGATAAAGTTTATACCAACCGTGCGCTTCAACACTGCAATGACGTTTGCCTAACGCATTTTAGAAATGTGTTGAAAAGTAGGCAGAAACAAGCTTCAATGGATAGTTTCTTATTAAAGAGGCCAGCGGTATTAGTAGGCCAAGACGAAGGTGAAAATGAAGAAAAGAAACAGAAAAGAGGAAGTGATGAAGAATTAGAAGGTGAAAGTAAAGAAAAGAAACAGAAAAAAAAAGTAATGAAGAAGTAGAAGAAATTTAGAAAATATGAAAAACGTAAAGTTATAAAAAAGCAAAAAAAAAAATTCAATTATAAGTTTTATGTTACCGTTAAGTGTTTAAAGTAATTTTTTCTTTCATTTTATAGTTTTCCATAAGTAATGTTAAGTGTTAATTATTTCTGCCATTTTTTTATTTCGTAAAGTTTAAGTGTTAATGTGTTAAGTGTGTAAATTACTGTACGTAGTCTGTCACTTGTTACGTTTTCTGCCTTATGCCATCCTCCTCTGCCGCGACTTCGCTATCGGACATCGTCTCAATCAAAAGGTAAGTTTCAACTTTTTTGTTACATTAATTAACTGTAACCTTTTTTTCAGGGTATCAATCCTTAATTTAGGTGTACGTACAGGTAACAATACACCTTCACTGATCCAAATGCTTTACATACAGTACCGTAACTTTAATACAATAGTAAAGAAAACGGACCGTTTTCTTAGGGCTTGGAGGGGATAACTAGGCTATAACTACATTATTGAATAATCTCATGGTGGTTTCTGGAATGGATTAGGCTGTTTTTAACGGTTGGGTTAATTATTGAATGATAGAAATGGCTGCATTGCATGTTTATTACTACAGTTTAGCGTGTTTATGAAAGAAAAGGTGTCTTTTTGTAAGGCTTGGAACGGATTAGGCTATTTACATGTAAAACGCGACTCAGGATACGAAAAAATCAGGATACGAAATCGTATCCTGAATGGATTACTTTCGTATCCTGAGGCATCACTGTATATATATATATATATATATATATATATATATATATATATATATATATATATATATATATATATATATAAATATATATATATATATATATATATATATATATATATATATATATATATATATATATATATATATATATATACTGTATAGCCTATATATATACAGTGATACCTCCGGATACGAAAGTTTCTGCTTACGAAAAATTCAGGATACGAAAAGCGATTCGAAGATTTTTATGCCCCAGTATACGAATAAAATTTCATGATACGAAAACCTTACGAGATCCGAACTCTTCGCCGAGAGTAATTTTAAAAAGCGCGCGCCGCCAGACTTTGAACTTGGGTAGACTCACTTACAGCCTCCCGCTCACCCATTGGTTATCTCCCTACTCAGATGCTAGCTGACGCCATAAGATCCTGCTTTCCTATTGGTCGGCAACTATCCCAGCTTGCTTACGCACGGGCGTTCATCTCTCTCTCTCTCTTTTCGTTCCGACCGCGGTATCGTTAACAGACATTGTGTTCTTTCGCTTGTTTGACGTAGTGTTAATATATAGTACATTCGTACGCCATGTGTTATCGTTATTAAACATTCATTACTGTGCACTGTACTGTATTAGTGTTTACTATACATAGTACTGTATATAACGTACGTAGTGTATTATATTACGTATTACTGTAGCCATGGGTCCCAAGAATGTTGCCGAAGGAAAGAAGAAGAAGACGATGCTCTCGATGGAGACGAAA
>NC_090731.1:115367549-115390271 GCF_036898095.1 Palaemon carinicauda | reverse complement strand
CCAACAAACTCCGGACCATTGTCACTTAACATTTTTGCAGGCTTACACACACTCATCGGCAACATCACTTGACTTACCATTCTCGCTACAGTCTCACTTCTTTTATTCTTGATGGGGTACTGCATACGCAAACTTGCTCATATGATCGACCATGACAATCATTCCCACATGTCTCCTCGCAGTCACAGGCAACGAAACACAATCAATCACAAACATCTCAAATGGCTCTTTCATACGTAACCTCAAAACAGGCGGACTTGCATGCATGCTCTGATATTTTCCCTTCTGACAATCCTCACAAGTAGTCGCTACATCCCTACAAATTTGACTCAACCCAGGCGTAAACAACCTCTCTCGCATGCATTCCCACAATTTATTCTTTCCCATATGCCCATACCTGTCATGCACTACCATACACATACTTACAGCTGCATGCATTGGAAACACAGGAACATATATATCTTCATCCATTCCCCTATGCAAAAAATACACAATATTCTTACAAACAATAAATCTTTTAACAACTTTCTTATACGCTTCCAAATCACACGGCCATTCTTCCACCCTAATACCATTTAAAATACATTCACGTAACCTTTTTATTTCGAAACATTCACCTTGCATTTCTTCCACTTCTTCTTTGCTCAACAAATCATCTTCACTCTTTGCAATATCAATCATGCCAACAAAATTCACCATGAATACACTATTATCCTCAATTACTATTACCTTACAGCCATTCTTTGAAAGCAAACCCTTACCAACATCAACTGACACATGGTGCAACCTCAAAAAATCTATTCCCATCAAAAAACAACTAGGCATTTCATTCTCTCCCATTACAATAAAATTATGTTCAACTTCCATACTCCCTAGTTTCACCTTCAACCTCACTTCTTCCCAAACAAGTAAACTTCCCTGACCTATTCCATGAATTCTCACACTCGTACACTGTCTTTTCACTTCCCAATTGTACCTCTCAATTTCCCTGATAACTGACTCATTTACTAATGACACTTGAGCACCCGTATCAATTAAACTACAATATTCATTCTCATTTATATTCACATATGTCATCATCCTTCCTTTTACACCATGCATGCATACATTTACTCTCCTTCCAATTCTGTCGCTCACTTCACCAATATGTTCATCATCATATTCACTGTCCTCTATACCGTCATATCTTAGATTAAGGTCACTTGCACCATTATCCTTCTCACTCAACAATTTGCAACATTCCTCATTACATTGCATCCTCAAGATATATTCCCTATCATTCTCCTTACATGCCCTATATTCCATCGGTCGATTCCATCCAAAATACAAATACACAGTTACACCATACAACATACTTACCACCATTAATATCTTTGATAATACTTCCCCTTCTAGTACACTACTCTCCTCCTCATATACCATTTCTTTTGACACTTCATTCATCACCCTTCTTTTAAGCTCGCTTACGCTACCCGGTATTTCCGTATTTAACCCCTCTTGTATTAACTTACTTATTAACACTATTAGGATACACTTATATACCATATCTTGCCTTCACAAATCTGCTCCACAACTAAACCTTCAGGCAACCTTTCAGAATTCTGATTACTCTCTTTATCTTCCATCCTCCCATGCATCCTCGACATCGCATCTGCTATCACATTCTTATTTCCCGGTACATATTCTAACCTAAAATCAAATTCATTCAGATCCTCTATGGTCCTAGCAACCCTTGCATTCACACACTCTTTCCTTATCATATACACTAGGGGTTGATGGTCAGTACGCACAATGAATTTTACACCATACAAAAATACTTTCAATGCTTTCACACAAAATCGTATTGCAGCCAATTCCCTGTCAATCGTCGAATACTTCCGCTCAGCTTTATTAAATGCTTTACTAACATACGCTATTACTCTCAATTGCTCTTCTCCATTTACTCTCTGCATTTGAACCAAACAACCACCCATACTAACCCCACTCGCATCCGTATACAACTCTAGCATATTCGCATTTTCACTGTAGTCTGGAAATGCCAAAGTGACATCTTTCGCGGCCTCTTCCTTCAACCTTTCAAACGCTTCTATCATCCGATCATCCCATTTTAATTTTGTACTATTCCTTTTTCCCGTCCATTCATTCAAAGGCTTCCCTATACCTGAACAATCTCTAACAAACTTGCGCCCAAACTCAACCAAACCAAGAAAACCTCGCAACTCACGCACAGTCCGGGGACGTGGAAATTCTCGCACCTTATTCACAAACTTGTCACTCTTCCTTATACCAGATTCACCCACTACATGCCCAAGAAATTCCACCTCCCTGGACAACCATGTACACTTCTCAAGCTTAATTTTCACACCAACTTCAATTAATCGCATCAACACTGCCTTAAGCAACCGCATATGTTCCTCAACAGTCTCGCTCGCAATCAGAATATCATCTATAAAAACAGTCACCTTCTGTCGATCAAACCCAGCCAAAACTACATTCATCGCTCTTTGGAAGGCAGCAGGCGCATTAGCAAGACCAAAACTCAACCTTTTAAATTGAAAGTGACAATTAGTACTTGAAAATGCGGTAATGGGCCTGCTCCCCTCTGCCAGAGGCATCTGGTAATAGCCCCTCACCAAATCTAATTTAGTAAAAACTTTCATTCCATGCATCTTATAAACACAATCAGACACCACATTCATTGGAAAACGTTCTTTAACAGTCACCTCATTCACCTTCCTATAATCAATACACATGCGTAAACTTCCATCAGGCTTTCGTACAGGGACAATAGGGCTATTCCAGGCACTCTCACTCCTTTCTATTACACCCATACGCTCTAATTCCTGACACTGCTCCTCTAACTCCTTGGCAATAGGTGGAGAAAAATGCCTGGGACGCTGATATATGGGGGTATCATCACTGAGAACTATTTTAAATTCTGGCAGGTCTGACCCCCCACAATCATCGTCACCGAGACTCATAACTCTCCGCTTATCCCATAACATCTTAAGCAATCGTTCCCTTTCGACCTCACTTATACTCTCATCTAACTTGATTCTTCCTTTCAATGTATCGTAATCCCAATCGTCATCGTTCTTTACCTTACCAGCCATTACCTGTCTCGCCTTAACATATCTTCCATCCTCTACATTGATCAGTGTATACATACATCCCATGCAATCGCCCTCCCGTATTCCACGTACTCTCTTCCTCCTAACACACGGCAACAACCTTACATACACCTTGGGTTCCTGCATATTCATAACACCATCATATATATACGCACTCGTTTTCACCAAATTAACTGCTTCCATACCTTCCACTACATATTCATCCTCGTCACTATTTGAAATTCCCAGACTGCTCGGCCATGCAACTTTTACACTAATAACCTCACCTTTCTTACCCGATAACTTTACACTTTCCTTTGCTACCAACGGCACTCCCTTCCACACCTTCGTACTTACTCTGCCGTCTTCCTTTAAATAAAATTCCCCACAAATATTACCTCTAACCTTTATTTCAATCATATTCACACTTGGATGTACAATCATACCACATTTTTTCAGAAATTTATACCCAAGCAGTACGTCATATTTCTCATTCGCTCCCTCAACCACGTAAAAATCATTATCCTCCATCATCAGCCCCCCAATCATAACATTTTCCCGCAACTTTCCTTGCACAGGCATATGCAAATTACCAATACCTTTTACTTCACCCTTACATCCCTTAAATTCACAAACCTCTTTTACTTTATCATATGCATTCCTAAACATTAAACTGACACCACACCCAGTATCAATCAAACCAACAAACTCTACACCATTAAAAATCATTTTCACACTCATGCAATCATGTGCTCTTTCTCCCATCACATCTTCATGCAATAAACCCTCACGAACATGCATCACATTCACTCCCCACACACACGAGGACTCACCCAGCTGAACCCTCTGATTAATTAGTTTCCCGAACATCCTGGCTGACTTGATCCCTTCTTTCTACAAACCCTAGCTACATGCCCATCTGCACCACATTCAGTACACTTACCCCGCGGCTCCTTGCACATTCTAGCATAATGACCATCCTTACCACAATTACCACAAATTACATTCGTACGATTACTATGGCATCCACTCGCTATGTGCCCAGTCATACCACACCGATAACACTTAACCACTTTCTCTTTCTTACAGTCACTAATACGATGCCCTGTCTCTCCACACCCGAAACATGCTCCTAATGCCCATCTACACTCGTTCTTTTTATATCCTACCTTCCCACACCTATAACACCTCTCTTCACGGATACCACTACCTAACCTAACTTGCTGCGTACTAGCACTTCTATCTCTCCAAACTTGATTTCCCTGTCTAAACCCGTCATTTCTCGGCATGGGTATTCCTACATTACTCACCCTAACACTTCTATCTACTACACTATCAGCTGCCCTCATTGGCCCTCTCATAACAGCATCTCTAAAACTACCAAATTCAGGCACACTTTCCTCCATTCCAGTTCTTACACTCACAGATTTACTTTCTTTCATACACCTTTCCAACTCGTAATCCTCAACTATCTCTAAAATATCATCCCAAGTCAATCTCTCTCTAGTCCACCTCATTTTCTCCTTCCGTTTCAAATTAATAAACTCACACACACTCTCTGGTACTGTACCCAAAAACTTCTTCATTAGTTCCTTATTTTCATTTATTCCTTCGTCCCCATACTTCTTTCTAGCCAATGTTTCTAACCGACATACATACATCGAGATTGCTTCACCCACCTTCATTCGTGCTTCATCAAAATCATTTTTTCGCTTATACCTAACACTACCTTTCATACGTTTTACCTGTTCAATTATCCTCTTCTTTACACTTTCATACTCAACCTCTCCTACACTCATTATCACCCCATACATCGTCAACAAATATCCTGACAAAAATTCTCCCAACTCCCTAGCCCAAACTCTCTTACTATCCCCATACTTAGCCTGACAAAACTTTTCATATTCCTTAAAGAAGTCATATACATCCCTACTGCTATGTTCATTAAAACTTTCACACCTAGGAACCTCTCTCATAAACACTGTCTTACAAACTTCCTCTACTTCATTCTCACTACTATCTTCACTGTCTACTCCCTTCTTGTTGCCTTCTTCTTCATTTGAATACAATGAATCTAGTTCTACACTCAAAGTCCTTTCTTTAACTATTCCCTTCTTACCCTTTTTCTTACTTACTACCTTCACCCATTCATGATCATCCTCACTCACACCCTGACCTTTCTTCTTTTCTTTCTTCACACTATCTTTACCTTTCTTCCCAGTCTTCCTATCACCCTTCGTTCCAATCTTACTATGTCTAGGCCCTTTACTTTCAATATCACTATCACTACCTTCCCCATTATCACTTACCCTATCCTCTTCCACCATCAACCCGTTACCAGAAGCAGAAGCCACTCCTCCGACTGCACCTTCACCTATGACAGTATTCATCATCCCCATGACTTGCCCTACCATTGCTTCCATTCGTTTCTCATTTTCTCGCATCCTCATCTCAACACCCTCTTCCACTCTCTCTACAGTTCCCTTTAACTCACTAAGCTCCTTCTGCATCGCCGCATTCTCCCAGTTCAACCTCTCATTCTCTACTAGCAACCTCTCTTTCTCAACTATCCACATCTGCTCCCGTTCTTTATAATGCCGCAATTCCTCCTCCAAAGTCTCGTATTTACCTTCCATTTTTCTTCAACCTTAATCCTAATTCTGTCCTTCGTCAAAGAGTCCAGCTTCAATCCCACCTCTTCAAGTCCTTTACTTTCAGTCCCTGTTCGGGCGCCAAATTTATGTGGCGGGATGTAAACAAAAACAAACCCCCACACCCTTGATCACTCTTACTTTCAAAATATCCCACAACACAAACTTTCCCCTTACTTTACTTTAAACTGGACTCTTAGACAGAAGGAAAATGAAAACAAAACATAACCTTAACACTATATTCTTAAAAGTAAACGCAATCATAAACCAAAAAAAACACACTTATCACGAATCATAAACAATATTAAATATAAAACCGTAACACCATTCAAATAAAAAAACCCTAACAACTTAAAATTACCACACCCAAAACCAATATTTGTTTATGAGTGGAACTCTTTATCCACACTAGGGCCAACAATCCTTTTCGGCCAAAGCCACAACTCCCTGGCAGACGCAACACTGGCACAATCTGCTATAACTGCCTCACTTAATTTGGCAGTCTATATCGTCATCATCATCATCATCATCCTCATCAATAACAGCAATCGAAATCGTAATTGTAATAAACAGGCCAGGTCGTCAAAAGTTGATCAATCCACTAGAGCATTCTAAACACAAGTTCCTTAAGTAAGCCAGGTCATCAATAGTCAAATTCAAATAAATCTTCTCCCCAAAGGAGGAATCACGGCCTGCCAGAATAAAAAAGAAAAACACTTATGAACACTCCTAACTAACTTAACTATCGCACTATAATCAAAGATAAACAATAAACTTTCTATCATTCACGAACGCGCCTAACAAAAATGAATAAAAACAGTACTTACTCCGAATATAAAAAAACACTAAACAGCCGGCTTTCGAAGAACAAAAAAATAACAACCGACTCCTTCCACAGTCCGAGATCCAATGCTTTCGCCCAAGACATTCATCACCGCCCTATCCTAGCTAAAAAAATGTAAACAAACAACCTCAAATATCCCGACAATCTTTCCAACAACCACCAATCATTCGCAAACTACCCTTATTCTTCGGCGCGCACCGCGGACACACAAAACACGCACACACAAACGCACATACACACATACTCTCTCGCGCACGCGCGATCTAACAAAACTAAAGCAAATGAAATTCTCTCTCTCTCTCTCTCTCTCTCTCTCTCTCTGACAAAACTAAAGCAAATAAACTCTTTCTTTCTTTCTCTCTCTCTCTCTCTCTCTCTCTCTCTCTCTCTCACACAAAACTAAGCAAATAAACACTTTCTCTCTCTTGCGGTTTGACAAAACTTGAGTAAATAAACACTCTCTCACTCACTCTCTCTCTCTCTCATTAATGACAAAGCTAAAGCAAATAAAATGTCTCGATTTAACAATACTAAAACAACACACACTCTCTCTCTCTCTCTCTCTCTCTCTCTCTCTCTCTCTCTCTCGATTTGGCAAAACAAAAAAAATAAATTAAAATAAAATTAATCCTCCACATCATCATGTCTACAAAATAGTGCCTGGTCCATCAATAAAGCCTTGATGAACAGGAGATCTAGAGATAAGGTTGAAGGAGAACAGCTTGAATATAGAAGCAATTCCATTGCCTCTGGAATTATGTCCTCAAGTACTTTAAATGAAGCAGTTCATTTCATATTATAGTCAATGATATATCCTTTTATTCCTAGAAGAGGAAGAAGTCTATTGTTTGCAGAAGTGACTCCTGAAGTATTGCATGGGCAATGCTCATGAAGAAGTCTGATCCTAGCCTAGTGAAGAATTTTGTCTGATCAGGAAGGGGGTTGTAGCTACAACAAAGATCGGTTTATCAAAATGGGGGATCAAAACTAGAACACGAAAGCTTCAAAAATTAGTCAACCAGGTGGAAAGAAACATGAACAAAAGAAGAAAACTATGAAAAATTTGTGCACTTGAGGCTAAAAGAACAACACTAAAAACCTATAATACAAGTTACAGAGTACTAAACATTTCCAAAAGTAAGTAGTATTATCCTAAAGGTCAAGCTGAAGAAAGGACAATACTGTATAACCAATTGATTGAGAGAAGGATGTTTTTGCTCTACTAATACCATCATCTGTTATGGCCACAGAACTAGCTAGGTAAAATGAAGTCATGGTTAAATGGTGAAGTCAAGAGGCAATCTCACATGAATCAAACAAGTACCCTCGCTAGGCAAAATCCCACAAAGACTTTGAAATTTGGCATGGAGCCTTTTCATGACTGAATACAAGACTTAAGATACAAGTTTTGGACAGCCTGAAAGGACAGATGGAAGTAAGGAAAATCAAGCAAACATGTTTCTTAAGTACTGTAGTCTTTGACTGAATACCCATTTCAAAAGACCAGCTACTGGATTCTTGCCAAGACTGGGAAGCAATGCAATGATTGCCTATATTGATTATGCATAAACTGTGAACAACTCTTAGGGCAATCCATTTCAATCACTGGCAAAGATTTTTTGAATGGGTGGCTATGTAGTCCTCATCACCATGCAATGGAGTATACCTTTGCATAAAATACTCTGATGTACATCATTAAATTAAAAAATACTGATTTGGTAAAAAATGGAGTTTAGAAAGAAAAAAGAAACTTTTAACAATACAGTGGGAAAACTCCAATATAAAGTAAAAAAAAAAAGGAAAGTACCACTATAGTAAAAAAAGGGGAGGGGACAGCTGCACGGTTGTAAGCAGCACCACAGGGCCTATTAGAAGCGTCCCTGTCTGGCACTTGTTGGACTGGGGTTCGAGTCCCGCTCAAACCTGATAGTTTCTTTAGTGTCTGCAACATTACCATCCTTATGAGTTAAAGATGGGGGATTTGGGGGAGCCTATTGGTCTACCCACTGAGTCATCAGCAGACATTGCCTGGCCCTCCCTGGTTCTACCTTGGGTAGAGAGCGGGCTTGGGTGCTGACCTTGTGTGTATATGGCCAGTCTCTAGGCCATTTCAGTCTCTAGGCCATTGTCCTCCTTGCTAGTACAATGTCACTGTTCCTTGCCTCTGCCATTCATGAGTGGTCTTTAAACCTTTAAACAAGAACACCTTTCAGATAGGGAAACATGATGGGGCAGAAAGCGTAGCACTGCTCTGATATATGATAATGACAATGATTTACTCTGATTAGACATTAGATATATGGGTCTTATATCCCTAAAATGACTGGGTCATCATTATTTATTCATATGTCCATTTACAGGGCTAATTTGAATCAAAACATCAGATAATGTACGGCAATGGTTTGTCTACAATCCACAATTTAGTCAAATACATTGTGCAAAATGTTTTATAATTTGACCAAAATTCTCTTTAATGCTAGGGACATGCTAACATACTTAATGTCATGAGCTCTAGGTTTCCTCCCTTGTTGCAGGGAGAAGGGATTCAAGGAACTGTTAATGACTTCCCTTATCCATGAGGAAACAATGCTTTTTTGTAATCCTCCTCTTCACCCTGCCCATTATTATTATATTTATTATTATTACTTGCTAAGCAACAATCCTAGTTGGAAAAGCAGGATGCTATAAGCCTAGGGGCTCCAACAGGAAAATAGCCAAGTGAGGAAAGGAAACAAGGAAAAATAAAACATTTTAAGAACAGTTACATTAAATGAATATTTCCTATATAAACTATAAAAATTTAAACAAAAAAAAAAGGATGAGAAATAAGATAGAATAGTGTGCCCGAGTGTACCCTCAAGTAAGAGAACTCTAACCCAAGACAGTTTAAGACCATGGTAGAGAGGCTATGGCACTACCCAAGACTGGAGAACAATGGTTTGATTTTGGAGTGGCCTTCTCCTAGAAGAGCTGCTTACCATAGCTAAATAGTTTCTTCAACCCTTACCAATAGGAAAACAGCCTCTGGACAGTTACAATGCAGTAGTTAACCCCTTGGGAGAAGAAGAATTGTTTGGTAATCTCAATGTTTTCAAGTGTATGAGGACAGAGAATATTATTATTATAATTATTATTATTATTATTATTATTATTATTATTATTATTATTATTATTATTATTATTATTATCATTATTATCATTACTTCCTAAGATACAACCCTACTTGGAAAAGCAGGATGCTATAAGCCCTGGTGCTCCAACAGGGAAAATAGCCAGTAAGGAAAGGAAAAATGGAAAAAAGGGAAAAAAAAATACTTTAAGAAGAGTAACAACATTAAAATACATATCTCCTACATAAACTATATAAACTTAAACCAAACAATAAGAAGTAGAATAGTATGCTCGAGTGTACCCTCAAGCAAGAGAACTCTAACCCAAGACAGTGGAAGACCATGGTACAGAGGCTATGGCACTACCCAGGACTAGAGAACAAATGTATGATTTTGGAGTGTAAAGAATAGGCCAGACTATTCAGTGTATATGTAGGCAAAGGGAAAATGAACCGTGGCCTAAGAGGATCCAATGTAGTACTGTCTGGCCAGTCAAAGGACCACTTAACTCTCTAGCAGTAGTATCTCGATGGGTGGCTGGTGCCCTAGCCAACCTACTGCTCAAAAGCAAGCGCTTGATCTGCGGGAGAGCTCTGGATGTGCGTTTGGGATAGTGCCTCAGCACTCTCACAAAACATACTAACAGCTGATCATGATCATTTGATACATTCCGAAGACTCGAAATCTGGAAGGCCCCGAACTTGGAGTCCACTACAGTTGGATTCTGAGTCTTAGCAACAAATTCAGGGATGAAGTTGACTGTTACTTGCACACATCACCTTGAATGAGTGACATTGTAGGACAAACCACACAAATTGCTGACTCTCTTGGCAGAGGAAAAGGCGAGAAGGTAAACAGTCTCAAGAGTCAAGTTCTGATCATATGCTCGACTCAGCATTCCATCAGGAGTTCCTTTCACGAAGCGTAGTATTTTCACTATGTTTCAGGGAGGTGGTCTAACTTCTGACTAGGGACAGGTAAGCTCAACACTCCATAGATGTAAAGACAATTCAGTCGAGGAGGAAATGTCGGCTCCATTCAGTCTAGAAACAAGGCTCAAGCTAAGTGGTGGCCTTCCACAGCCAAGACCAAAGAAGTCTTTCCTCCCTGAGATACAGTCCAACAAAAATTCCACAATCAAGGTGATAGTGGCTTCGAGAAGAAAGATACCCCTTCCACGACACCAGCCACAGAAGATAGTCCACTTTGCCTGGTAGACAGCGATGGACAGCTTCTTGTGGTAAACAAACATCCTTCTTGTCACTGTGTGCATAAAGCCTCTCTCACATAGGAGATGCTAGATAACCCCTAGGCATGAAGTTGTGAAGCAACATCTTTGTGGAAAATCTCTCATATGGTTGCCGATGCAGGTCGTAGAGGGGTGGTAACTTGCTTGGTACCTCGGAAAGCAGAAGTAAGAGGTCTGAATACTATTTTACTTGCTGCCACAGTGGAGCTATTAGGATCATAGAAAAGTCGTGAGATACCCTTACCTTGTTGAGGAGCCTACTAATTAGGCATTAAGGGGGAGGGAGAATGTGTATACAAGCAGGTTGTACCCTGGATGTTGAAAGGTGTCTTGTAGGACTGCCTGTGGGTCTGATACTGGTGAACAGTACACTGGAAAATTCCGTTTAAGAGATGCGAACAGTTCTATCGTTGGAGAACTCCACAAAGTCAGGACTTTGTTGGCTATCCGAGAATTCAAAGAACACTCAGAGCTAATTATCTGAATTTTCCTGTGCAGATTGTCTTCCAGAATGTTCTTTTTGCCAGGAATAAACTGGGCTGACAAGGAGATCGAATTTTCTTCCATCCATCGCAGAATCTACAGCTAGATGGTAAAGCTGCTATGAAAAAGTACCTCCTTGCTTGTTTATGTATAGCCCTATCATAGTGTTGTCGGTTATCAACACTATGGAGTGATCTGAAAGGAGCTGATGGAAGTGTTTGAGAGCCCGAAGAGCTCCTCTCATCTCTAGTAGGTTTATGTGGCACTGCCAATTAGAATCGGACCACAGACCAGAGGGGTATGTGCTGCAACAGATGAGAACCACACCCTTCTTTTGATGTATCTGTGAAGAACATTAACTCTGGGGGAGGAAAGAAGGTCTACTCCCCTGAGAAGGTTGGTATCCAACAGCTCGAGCTTCTCTTTTGCTCTGGCGCTACTAGTGTCCAAAGATCTGGAGGGTTCCTGTGCCGAGACCAAATGGTGTTTAGTTGCCTCTGAAGACACAAATGCAAAAACCGCTGTTGGGAACCTGACATTCCAGGGACGTCAGGTTCCCTAACAGTTGAAGCCACAGATAAGCTTGAGGTGAGCCTTGCGAGAGGAAGGGACGAACCACTTCCCTGAATCTCTCTATCCTGCTCTGAGACAGAAACACTTTAACTTGTATGGTGTTTATTTGCATCCTGGGACATACCAGAGTTTGAGAAGGCTGGATTAAAGACTTCTTGGAGTTTACCACAAGCCCCAGATCAAGGGTCTCCACCGAGTTTGTTACAATCAACCAATCACCTAGATAACAGAGAAGACAGATCTCATTGGCATGGGCTCCTGTTGAGACTAAAGAATATCCAATAAGAATACACTGTAATTTGTATAATTCGTTCCACAGCCCAAAAACCTATGATAACTCCTTAATAAATTACTACATATAATTACACATAACAATAACACAATTGCATAATATAAGAAAGATGTAAAAAAGAATAACTATAAAGAAATAAATAAAAAAATTTGTTTTTATTGTCACTTTACATTAGAGACAGGCCAACGAAGGTATAGGAATTGCTACGCAGGAGGAGACGGACGATCGGCGAGAAGGTAGAGATGGTGACTTTAAAAAAATCCTCTCTCTATTTCTGTTTCTCTCTAAACAAAGAATTAACATGCTCTTTAAATAAATTCTCTCTCTCTCTCTCTCTTGTTCTTCTTCTCTGTTAGAGTGTTAGAGATGTCTATTAATTTTTTCTGAGAGAGAGAGAGAGAGAGAGAGAGAGAGAGAGAGAGAGAGAGAGATTGATTAAGCAAAAATGTGTTTAGAGTACATATGATTTTTAACAGCGTCAACGAATTGAAAGACAACTAAATGTAACTAAAAAGGTTTTATCAGCGAATCTGAATTCCATTATTAACTAAAACAAATATAAATACAAACGCACTCGTGTGCATATGCACAAACACACACACACAGGTGTAGCAATTGCTACACATTAGGAGACAGACGATCGGCAAGGAGGTAGAGATGGTGACTGTGATAACGTACCATAACTTACTCTAACTTACACTACGGAAACTTTAACCTCACTTAGCTTATTCATTTTTTTATTATTATTTCTTAATTTTTACATTTGTTTTTCTTTTTGATTTTTAATTTTCATCACTTTCAGTTACGTACGTTATCGCAGTCACCATCTCTACCTCCTCCCCAACCGTCTGTCTCCTACTGCTTAGCAATTTCTACACCTGCGTGTGTGTGTTTGTGCATACCCACACGAGTGCGTTTATCATATTTGTTTTAGTTAATAAAGGACTTCAGATTTGCTGATATTACTTTCTTAATTACATTTAATTGTCTTTCAACTCGTTGACGCTGTTAAAAATCATATGCACTCTAAACACATTTTTGTTTAATCTCTCTCTCTCTCTCTCTCTCTCTCTCTCTCTCTCTCTCTCTCTCTCTCAGAAAAAATGAATAGACATCTCTAACACTCTAACAGCGAAGAATGAGAGAGAGAGAGAGAGAGAGAGAGAGAGAGAGAGAGAGAGAGAGAGAATTTATTTAAAGAGCATGTTAATGTTATGTTTAGAGAGAAACAGAAATAGAGAGAGGACTTTTTTAAAAGAGCTTGTTAATGCTATCTTAGTTTTCTTTGCTTCCCTTTCTTTCTTTCTTTCTGTTCATCACGCTGGCCCTTCGCACAAATGATCGTTTCAGTGATCATATCGCCAACAATCTCTTTGTCCTTTATCCCTATCAACAAAAGGCATCCCATCTCTTCCAGGGTATTGCTACGACGTTTTGAAATAATGGTGATCTCCTTCGATGGTTTAACTGCTTTAATGGGTGCCTTCTGCTTGATGATCGTCAAGATCGTAGACATATTCCGGCCATATTGTTTAGCCAGATCACTCACATGCACACTGCTCTCATGTTTTTCTATAATTTCTTGTTTCAATTCTAATGAAAGAATTGCCTTCTTCCTTTTCTCACCACTACTAATACCTGTACTGAAACTTAGCTTCTTAGGCACCATGAATATAGGTGAAATCAAAAACCAAACGTGAGAAAAGGAAGATAATAAGCACTGATAATAACAGACCGAACAGAGGACAACCACACGAATCACACGTGAACAGAGAACAGACCAACTCGATGCTCAATGGCGTCCCTCCGACGTGCTGCCATTTACCTGTGTAAACAAGATCTACGTCGGATGTTGGAGCATGACTTCGGGTGTCGAGACAAATATTTGATCAAATTTTACTTTGGATGTTGGAACAATCGTATGTAAAGACAATCGTATACAGAGGTTCCATTGTATATCTTATTGTGCACGGTAAATCTAAGTACTTCCATGATGCTGTGGGTCGATCAGGATCTGGAGGTACACATCCATTAGATTCAGTGTTATCATGAAGTCTCCTGGTCTGACAGCCTGTCTGACCATCTCTGCAGTCTCCATCTTGAACAGGGTTTGTCGAACAAACTCCTTCAAAGCTGAGATCAATGATTGGTTGGGTCTCCAGTCTCCAGATGCCTTTTCTGAAAGAATGTCAACTGTAAAAGCCTGGGGACCCGCCGAGGGCCTCTTGAAGAGTACCTCTTCTCAAATATGGTCTGGACTTCCACCTGAAGAATGAGACCCTTTGCTGATCGCTTTGCGATGGAAAATAACGTCATTGGATTCTATGTCCAAAGAGGGAGAGATAGAGTGAATGGGACGTGTCACCCACTTGAAGGGTTGAGACCGTCCAAAGATCGATCCCGAGGATCTCCCATCTCTGCCACCTATGCCTCAGGCATCCTCCTATCTGTGGTTAGGCAGGAGGAATGACCCCCCACTGGTGGACAATATTGTGAGCAAGGGACTCTACAGACCTCCATCCCAAAAGGAAAAAGGTGTTCATTGCCCTCTTCTTATCAGGGTCCGCCAAATCCTCATTGGCAGTCAGATAACCATCTGAGCCATACCAGTACTAAATCCACAAAGTGGCTTGCAAAGTTGCCTTCGCAATCCCCTCCATGTTCAAGGCTTCTGAGGCTGAGAATGTCACATGCTGTGTTGCCAAATTATCCATCGGAATGCCATGAATTAAAGCTGAGACTGCGGCGTTGAGGTCATCATGCAAGATTTTGTAGTACTTCCTCTGCCTAACAAAAGGTACAGAAAGTAATTGAGATGAATTGCTGGTCCAGAGAGTTTATTTTCCAAGCAAATTGGTAAACACCATTTTTCATCAATCCTGACACTATCTTAGACCAGGGCAACTCAATCCTGGTCTTTCATGGTCGTGGGGCCTGATAAAAGAAGTCGACAACTATGTCTATCTTTTCAGGAGGGGAATACAATGGATCTCCCAGTCCGTTGATCTTCCTTACAAATGGCAAAACTTGCATAAAGGCATGATCTGACTCTGCTTGCTCAGTGACAGGAGCATTTGGCCTAGCGGGCCAAGGTAGCACACTATAAGAATGATCCGAATCTTTGAAAGATTGCTCCAACTACAAGCTCACACCCATAGGAGCCTGGGCTGGGTCCAGGTTGTCAATGGGTACCATGGTGGGGGAACAAGACTTAGAAGGGAGGTTTCATTGGTGGGAACAGACAAGGAAGGTAATGCCTCTCAAGAGCCCTTCCGAAGAGACAGGTCATCGAAAATCTTTGAAAACTAGTTCTTCGGATGTTTTCGTATCCTTCAGCTCCCAAGGCTTAGCCAAAAAGGAGGCAAGGAGACTAGCAGCGACCTTCCTTGGGGGCCACCACTGGTTGTGACACCTGTGGAGGGTTGGCAGCAGCAGCAACTGGCTCCAAGGGGGATAAGGACAATCTTAATTTGCGAGACTTTGTAATTGTCCCTAGGAGAACTTGAACCCCTGCTTGTCCTTGGATGAAAAGTGTCTATAGGGGGTGGTGTTTCCTGATGCGGCCTCCTTTGCTTCTTGGTCACCTTAACTGTGTGATACCCAGCTTCTCCCATAGGGGAACAGGCATGTCATGGGCAGCCTTAGGTCTAGATATGAGTGACCTTGAGGCAAAGGGTGATCCACGATGAGAAGGAGCATGTCAAGCAGCAGTATTCCGTTACCTAGAATCCAAGGGTGAGGAGGAATTTTCTAGAGATCCTGACATCAAAAAGGGTGCCTACTGTCCAATGACCGGGCTGGACCAAGATCGATGAGGGAACCCCAAAAGTATCCTTGGCTAGCGATATACAGTCATACTTCTCGACACAAAAGATTCTGCTTACGATATTGTAACACTACGAAACGAGATACGAAAAATTTGACGACTCACATAGCGTGAATTGGTTCGCGCAACAAAACGAGGTATGGTAGGAGAGCTCGACCATCTCCGAGACTGATTTTAAAATTAGCGCACCACCAGCCTGCATGCTTACTACCATCCTCCTGCGCTCCCATTGGTTATCTCCCTACTCCGATGCTGGTTACTGCCATACGATCCTGCTCTCCTATTGGTCAACATCTATTGTACTGTATCTCATCATGTATCTACGCACTGCCGTTCCTCTTCCATTTTGTTTCGGCAGCGGCATCATACGGATTAACTTTGTGTTCATGATTTCGCCTTCGTGACAATTGTACTGTATCATGTTGTGATATTATGTGTAGGGAAAGGAAAGTATGATGCTTTCTATGGATATGAAGATGGAAATAATCAAGAAATACGAGGATGGCATGCAGTTAAGTGTGATCACGAAAGAATATGGCCAAAATCCGTCTATGCTAGCCTGAAGCAGATAGAAGCCATCAAAGAAGCAACACCTTGTAAGGGCATGACTGTTTCCTCCAGCAAGAGGAGCCACGTCCACGATGAGGTGGAGAGATTGCTGCTTGTTTGGATTAAGGACAATGAAATCGCTGGAGATATGATCACCGAGACAATAATCTGCCAGAAGGCCAGTACCATTTTCAGTTATCTCGTGCGTGCTCAGGCCGATGCAGAAGGGACTTCGAAACAGACACCCCCAGAGTTCAAGGCTTCTCGGAGCTGGTTTGAAAAATTTAAGAGACAATTTGGCATTCATTCAGTGCTGCATCATGGGGAGGCTGCAAACTCAGACAAGAAAGTGGCCCTTACCTTTGTTAAGACATTCAAAGAGTTGACTGTCCAGTAAGACTACAGTCTCCAGCAAGTCTTCAACTGTGATGAAACTGGGCTTTTCTGGAAGAGAATGCCTCATCGGACATTCATCACAGCGGAACAAAAAAAACGTTACTCGGGCATAAGCCTCTTTAGGACAGGCTGACCCTTGCACTCTGTGCAAATGCCAGTGGGGAGCGTAAGGTGAAGCCCCAGCTAGAGTACCACTCAGAGACTCCTCGAGCCTTCAAGGCCCACAAAATGTTTAAGGAGAAGCTTCCGGTGATGTGGTGGTCTAATGCCAAAGCCTAGGTTACAAGAACCTTGTTCACCACGTGGGTAAATCTTTTTTTGGCCTGACTGTGAAGAAATATTTGGAAGAAAAGTGCCTTCCCTGCAAAACCTGCTTGTGTTGGACATTTCTCTGCTCACCCTTCTGGCCTCGAGGATTTTATCCTAGCGGATTTTTCATTTATCCAGGTTCTCTATCTTCTCCTTAACACCACCACTCTCCTTCAGCCGACAAAATATCTCTTCAAGAGATGTTTTAAAATCACTGAGAGCACAATCCTCACCCTTTGTGAATTTTGGAAGGAGCATTTCGATGTTGTGATATGCCTCAAAATCATCAATACAGCTTTGCGGGAGGTTTTGAGGTGCACCTTGAACTCTACGTGGAAAAAGCTGTGGCCTGATGCTGTTTCTGCACGAGATTTCGAGAGCTTCTACGTAGGCCAAGCTGCAGCCGAAGCCGATTCCGAAAAACTTGACGTACCTGAACCTGTTGCTCAATCTCAGGTTGACGAGATCGTTACACTTGGGACGTCGATGAGTAGGATATTAATGAGCTTATTGAGGAGCACCAAGAGTAACTTATGACACACGACCTAAAGGAATATGAGGCCCTACAACTGAGCAAAGTTCAGGAACAGTTCTTTAGCAGCGAGGAGGATGACCCACTGACAATGGCAGAAATTAAGAAAGGTCTAGCTGGCTACCATAAAATGGTGACTTGTAGAAAAGACACACCCAGGAAAAATTGTCACAGGTCGTGTGCTTGAATATGTAAATGATGTTTGCAGAGTCATTTCAGGAACAAGCTTCCTTGGATATTTTTTTTTAAATACGCCTTCATTAATAGTAGGCCAAGCGGAAGCTGAATAATAAAAAAAAAAAAAAGTGGCAGTGGTGATGAAAATAATTAAATTTACAAAATACAAAATGTAAAGTAAAAAAAGAAAAAAAATACAAAATTAGAAAAAGGCAAAAAAAAAAAATTTAATTTCCTGTTTATTGTAAGTTGAGTTAATATTTTCTCCCATTTGTTAATGTGTTTTCTAAAATTAAGTGTTAATATTTTCTGCCATTTACTAATCTGTTTTGTAAAGTTAAGTGTTTATGTTTTCTGTCACTTCTTCACGTTTTCTGCCGTATGTAACCCTCCTCTACCAAAACGCCACTTCGTTCTCAGACATCACCTCACTCCAAGGGTAAGGTTTCACATTTTTGTTACTGTATCTTTACTGTTTGCTCTAATCATACATTAGGTTATTATTGAATGATCCAAATGATTGTATTTCATTGAGTTTAGTGGAGTTTAGCCTTCTTATAAACATTTAATTTGGTGTTTTTGTAGGGCCTGGAACTAATTAGGCTTACACGTAAAAGGCGACTCACAACGCCGAAAAATCATGGTACGAAGCTACTTCGGAACCAATTAATTTTGTATTGTGAGGGATTGCTGCATGTGAGATCACCGAAACACTTCTCCAGGAGAGTGAACCACAGAACGAGCACGCACCACAGCAGTGAAGCGAGCCAACAAGGTAACAGACCCTCATCCAGAACAGGACCACGGGCACCCATGTCTCGCAAGTGAAACTGCAAGCACACACAGCATTTCAAGCTTCTGCTCCAGGAATAGGAGCTGTTTGTTTTCGAGCCGAAACACCATGAACAAGCGTATGAACAATTGCAAGATCACTTGCAGGTGGTTCATGAGTTGACCTCCACTCACTCAAAGCAAGATGAGCCCGCTCGGGGGGAGAGGGGGGCAAGCGATGCAAGATAGGCTTAGCTTAGAACGCGCGTTGCCATCGCTCATGAACATCTGGCCAAGCTGACGCCTTCCCAGAAAGGGAAGACGCCCGAGGCAATACCACAGAGGATAAAGCACACACGAGACTCATGGAGACGTGTTGTGCCAATAAGGCATAGTGGAACCGGGCTGTGACTCCACATATTTGGCGGCCATCGTATCCAGACTTCTCAGAAGAGCCTTGCTCAGGAGAGCTAGTGCAAGATGGTGACGAGTCACGCACTCGCTTGTGAGGTATAATAGGGAACGACCACTTAAGTGAGGAAACCCTCTTATGCTGGCGAGAAGGGCGACCAACCTTGTAGAGTGGAAGAGCACAAGGCTTCTACTGCTGGGCAAGCTCAGCACGCTGACTGTGCACACTCACCACAGGGCTGACAATGCCTGGCTTGCACCATAAGAAGTAGCAGCCTTCAACTCTTCAGGTGGGAGAGGAGCTGAGGAGAAAGCGTTAGCCAAGAGCACGAGACCAACTGGAAGGGACTCCCCTCTAACAGCTCGAGGGTTAAGGTCAGGACCAATCCCTGTGGGGGCAGCTGTGCCCCTAGCTTCAACACCTCCAAAATCCCTTTCTTTCATGGGGGAACCAGGGAGCCCAAAGGAACGCTACAAATGACGAAAGGTGTCAAAAGAGGTAGACTCCCCACAGATAGCGGGTCCCACAATTTCACTTAGGGAAGTAATGGGGTCCTTCAGGCCCACAGGTTGTCTGGGGGTCAAGTGGTCATTGCTCTTACTGGATCATTCTCCAGAGGAGGCCGAATGGGAAGAGACAGTAGGAAGAGTATGAGGCACTGGAGAAGGAAGTCGGGACTTTTTCTACTAGATTAAGACTACAAGGGAGACGAATTCCTTTTAAACTTCCTTCGACTACCATACCGCTCTCACTGAGAGAATGGTTACTCCCCTCACTAGTCACATGGAGAAGCCTGTGTACAGAAGAATGGCCCGCTATGCCAGGGCAAACCCGCATATTGCAAGTATTCAGAGAACCACACACACCTGTAAAGAAAAAGTAAAAAAATCTTTAGTTTTATGGACCAGGAATTGAAAGGGTTAAATGAGCCATAAACAAAAGCAAGGGTTATCGCTCAGTGAGCATGGTGGCTAGTCTACCCACTCCGCTTCCCCTGCTAACTAGTGGATGGTTGATGAAACCTTGCATAAAAGTTTATGGCTAGGTTCCAGCTACGCTGAAAACATATATCCAAGCCAAGAGCGAAGGGTTTCTATTCATGTAGAAACAAATGATCATTTCAATATGAAACACTTTATCATATACTGTATTCTGTTACTTAAAAACAAAAATTCATTACCTGTTTTTGCTTTTCAATTGCTCAATTTCTTTCTAGCAATACATATCAGTTTTTTTCTTATATAGAAATACATTCAACTTTTTAATGTAGCATTCATTTTCTTTCTGTATTCATTCCTTAGTTAAGCTAACACTATGAAACCTCAACATAAGCAGGTTGACACATGAAGTACTCGCTCATAGTAAAATACTTTGAATTTTGTAATCAATCACTGGTCATTACCAGTCTAATTAACTGCCTAATTACTGATAAAGCATGACAGACCAGCCTTTTCTATATATTTTCGATATACAATAAAGACCTCTACCAAGATTATATTTTTCATAAATAATCAATAAAATTATGCTATGATTTTTGCAAAAGTTCCACGTTTTCTTCATTTCCATAAATATGTCTAACCATAGAAAAGATAATCTCACATCATTTCCATAAATATGTCTAACCATAGAAAAGATAATCTCACATCATTAAAACATTCAATCATTCTCTAACATAATGCAAGTTCATATTTGTCATAATTTGGCCGTATCAAGGAGCGGAAAAATTTTCTCTTTGGGTGTGTAAATTTTGCACCCAGTCAAAAGTCATAAGCCTGACAGTAATTTTGTCACACTCAGGTTTAACAAAAGGGTTAATGCATGACAGCCTTTAACAATGTTCAAACCTACCTTAAGCCATTATAAACTTTAATTGTGGAATGTCAGCTTTCAAATATTAAAATGAAGTCAATTATGTCTTTTCAGATAGAAAAAATAAGGAAGCTTTCTTTACATAACCATTAAACTTATTTGGTGTTTTTGTGCAGAAAATGTGTGATCTATTTGGTATTGTTTTGTCAACAATTGAAATACACTGCTTCAAAGGAAATCAGAACTAAAGAAATGTAGGAAATATTGTTTTTGTCAACAATTGAAATACACTGCTTCAAAGGAAATCAGAACTAAAGAAATGTAGGAAATATTGTTTTTGTCAACAATTGAAATACATTGCTTCAAAGGAAATCAGAACTAAAGAAATTTAGGATTTTTCACTAACAAAATGGCATAATTTTGGCACACACTGCCAGCTTATGGTATTCATAATCTTTCACTTGAAGAATAGATTGGATACATTGATTAACAAGCTTTCAAGATTTTTTCTTATTCTAAGGATATTCCTTGTTTGGGTCAGTAAGTTTTAGAAGCACATCAAGTCTATGCTGCTCTTAAAAACATTTCTAAAAGTAGAATGAAACACTTCAATGTTATAAAAAACACCACATCAAAATGAACTGCTCTTGATAGTGTTTACTCTTGAACATGTAACCTAAATAATGCAACAGACGGATAAATAGGTAAGATATTGCTTGCTAATTATAATTATTGGAATGCGTTTAGAGAAAATCATATAATGTTACTTGAAAAAATCTAAAATTAAATGTTCAGTACATTAAGTTAAATTTTGTAGGCTAAGCTAGGATAACTCTTTGTGAGTTAAGTACCCAGAACCTAACTACAGAGTAACAACACTATAGATATTGTATTTCAAAAATGTCCAATTAAAGAGGGTAAAAACAACAGAGATGTTCATTACAGTTCTGTAATATGGTAAAAAGAAATGAGAAAGAAAATTATATAGGTTACCTGAAGGTGACTTTCTACACAGTATCTTAACTAAATTTAATTTAAAAACACCACCAGAATTATGCAGTAATCTATAATGTTTTTTTTATTAATATAAAAAATAAGCTTATATAGTATAATATACTTACCTGACTATTATCCTGAAATTTGAACACTGATAGGTATAAAAATAAGCTTAACATTTGGTAAATTAATCAATTTGAATTATATTTCTATTACATATTACCTAATGGCCACCTGGTAAACCAACATCCAATTGGTCCCACTGACGTCAGACGACTGAACTTCTACCATATACATGAAAACTCATTACCTACTCATGCCTTTGTACAGGTGTTGCTCGATATATCATAATAAGTGATAGAAAACCAAAACATACCTTTCCACATGTGCCCACTTGTCTATGGAAAGAACCTTCACTACAAGTCTTCTAACTTCATTAGGAGCCAAAGCTTCAACAGTTTCTTTCCTGCCTCGAATATCATGAAGATAGTAAGTCATGGCCTTGATCATCCAGCTGAAGAAAGAAAAAAATAATATAACTTAAGATATACAGTAAAATGCATGTTAAAAAAAAATCATCTATTTTTATAATCCTACTTGGAGATAGTAAAATGCTATTCATTCATTATCATC
>NC_090731.1:115350049-115362549 GCF_036898095.1 Palaemon carinicauda | reverse complement strand
AGTCATCAAGGAGAACATTCCCGTGATGTGGAGGGCAAATGCTAAAGCCTGGGTAACGAGGCAACTTTTCATTGATTGGGTGAATGTCTGCTTCGGTCCGACTGTCTGAAAATATTTGGAAGAAAAGCGCCTCCCTATGAAATGTCTGCTGGTGTTGGACAATGCTCCAGCTCACCCTCCTGGCCTCGAGGAATATCTTATGGCCGAGTATTCCTTCATAAAGGTCCTATATCTACCGCCTAACACCACCCCTCTCCTCCAGCCCATGGACCAGCAAGTTATTTCAAATTTTAAAAAATTGTACACAAAGCATCTCTTCCAGAGATGTTTCCAAGTCACAGAGAGTACAAACCTCATTCTGCGTGAATTCTGGAAAGATCACTTTAATATCGTGATATGCCTCAAACTCATCGATCTCGCTTGGCAGGAAGTTTCGAGGCGTACCCTGAACTCATCTTGGAGGAAGCTGTGGCCTGATGCTGTCTCTGCACGAGACTTCGAGGGGTTCGGGAAGCCTGGAGGCGAAGCCGAGATCGTTGACGATCCTGAACCCATTCAGCAGTCTGAGGTGGCTGACATCGTACATCTTGGTACGTCCATGGGGCTGGAAGTTAGCACCGAGGATATAGATGAACTTATCGAGGAGCACCACGAGGAGTTGACGACGGACGACCTGAAGGAGTTGGAGACGATGCAAATGAGTGTTATTCAAGAGCAGTTCTCTAGCGGTGATGAGGAGGATGTTACACCTTTAAAAACGGCAGACATTAAGGAAATTCTCGCATGTTTCCATAAAATGGCTGGCTACGTTGAAAAGGAACATCCAGAAAAACTTTATACCAACCGTGCGCTTCATCACTGCAATGACGTTTGCCTAACGCATTTTAGAAATGTGTTGAAAAGTAGGCAGAAACAAGCTTCAATGGATAGTTTCTTATTAAAGAGGCCAGCGGTATTAGTAGGCCAAGATGAAGGTGAAAGTGAAGAAAAGAAACAGAAAAGAGGAAGTGATGAAGAATTAGAAGGTGAAAGTAAAGAAAAGAAACAGAAAAAAGAAAGTAATGAAGAAGTAGAAGAAATTTAGAAAATATGAAAAACGTAGTTATAAAAAAAGCAAAAAAAAAAATTCAATTTTAAGTTTTATGTTACCGTTAAGTGTTAAAGTAATTTTTTCTTTCATTTTATAGTTTTCCATAAGTAATGTTAAGTGTTAATTATTTCTGCCATTTTTTTATTTCGTAAAGTTTAAGTGTTAATGTGTTAAGTGTGTAAATTACTGTACGTAGTCTGTCACTTGTTACGTTTTCTGCCTTATGCCATCCTCCTCTGCCGCGACTTCGCTATTGGACATCGTCTCAATCAAAAGGTAAGTTTCAACTTTTTTGTTACTCTAATTAACTGTAACCTTTTTTTCAGGGTATTAATCCTTAATTTAGGTGTACGTACAGGTAACAATACACCTTCACTGATCCAAATGCTTTACATACAGTACCGTAACTTTTATACAATAGAAAAGTAAACGGACCGTTTTCTTAGGGCTTGGAGGGGATAACTAGGCTATAACTACATTTCTGGGCTCAAGCCATGGCGTCCTGATGGAAGGTTCCTTTTTGGTAGCTTCCTTGGGTATATAACTACTAAATATTCCCAGAGAATTTAACCACAGGTTATCACAGAATTCTAACTTCTGGAGCGAGTATCCTAAAGGTTTCCCTTTAAGACATCGTATATCAACGGGGGACGCATGTATTAACGCGCCACATAGCTATCTACACCCCACATAGAGTTAACACTTCGATGTGTAGGGGCGGAGAATAGCTGGGGAGCCGTTCCACAGCTAATCTCGTTCGTGGCTACTTTTGGTACTCGAGACGTAAACAAACGGGCGCCATTGCTAAATGACGTCACGTCCGTCCTTATCCTTCGCTTAGTAGCTTGCCTTACTAGTCGGATTTTTCCCTGTGCGTATCTTATCGACTTGCATCTTAGCCATGTCTCTACCCTCGGCCTCGCCTTCTTCTGGAAAGTTGAGTACAAGGTTCCAGTATTGTTTAAATAAGCTCTGACCGTAAAGTAACTTTTACTTTTCGAGATATTTTATGTTTTGTGGCAGAGCTGTGCCTCGACCGGACCCGCCATTTTATGGCGTCGCTGTTGTTTTGCATGCCTTATTTAGCTAGCCTCAACAGCGTTTTCCGGCCTCATTAACTAATCGATACTATTAGTTATTTAGTCTTCATAGCTAGGAACTTTATATATCATGTTTTGACGCCTTGTTATCGGTCATCATCTGACCCCATACCAGTTCGCTAGTCTAGCCCCTAGGCCAGAGCGCCTAACATCAGTGTTCATGCATGATATATTTCAGTGATCCTAGGTTTAGTTATGAAGATAGTGGCATTATTTTACAATACTGTTGACTGTGATGCAAGTGTTTTCGCCTTCAGGGACCATATAGGGGATAGGTTAGATAGTGTGCCTTTCTAACCTAACCTACATGTAGGACCCCTATATGCTTCCTTCACCCCCTGCCTTAGGGCATCCCCTCTGTGTAGTCTTGCTCCCCCTACCACGTAAGGGGATCAAGCTCATATCAGAGTATCTATCGCTTCTCTGTCCTCCCTAAGGGAATGATCCCCCCTTAGGGTTGCGTCCGAGAATGAGGAACGGCATGTCCTTCCTCTATTGCTGGGGCTAGGTCTCCGACCTTTCCTGCAATAGCGATACGTCTTCTATCCTTCCTAGTTCAGGGTGTAACATCCCTGCTCTAGGTTAGGCTTGGGGGGAGATAGTTCTGTGCCTTGCTGAAACGATACCCATGCACCATTCTCAGACAGGCTGCCTTACCTTAGGCTAGGGAGCGTCCTCCCTTCCTTGGTGGCCGCTTTGGTACAGAGCCTCCTCCATAGAAGACCCTTCTTCTTCTCCCCTCCCCACCTATCTCTTGTATGGCCTAGCCTATACTTAGGTTAGTCTATACCCATCTGTCCCCTGTCCTACAACTCCTCCTTAGGGTGGAGTGATAGGGCTACCTTGAGCTCCTGTGTGCAGTCCGCTCTGGTACATATACCCTTCATAGTGTCCTATGGGGTTAGCCACTTGATGCGTTTTGTCCGCAGGGGTTCTCCCCCCTCTTGGGTGTTCCCCAGCCCTCCCTTGGGCTACCCTGGCTCCCGGCCGTCTGCGGCCCCTGCTTCTGGGTGATAGGGCTAGCCTCTATCATGGGTACACCCACTCAGGTGGGATGTCTTGGGGTCCGTATCCGTACCCCTACATCCCTCCTTCTGTCTCTTTCACTATCCTGGTGCCGGTCCCTTGCCGCCTCCCCTGTCGGTGATACCCACCTCCTACCCTTGGTGACACATTCCTTGCTCCCTGGGCCGTCAGTCCTCCGTGTGCCGGGGGACTGCCGCCTCTCGTCGGCGTCCAGCCGATGGCCTTCCCTCATACCTCATAGCTTCGGTCGTCCGTCCACCGGTCCGGCCCCCGGAGTGCCGGCATCCACTGCCAGCAGTCCGGTTCTGCTATAGCCCTTTCCTTGTCCCTGTCACCAAGCCGGCAACCTTCGGCTGCCGGAGCCGCCGCTCCCTCCCGGCGTGCCGCCGTTGTGCCGGCGGCCGCCATCCTGGTATTACCCCTGACTTATATATTTGTCTTCCCTAATGCCAGAAACTCTGCTGGAGCGGCCTCCGGCGTGCCGCCGGTCTGCCGGAGCCTTCCGGAGGCGTCAAAGCGACTTGCACCCCTTTTACTAGCTATCATCTCATGCTGATAGCCCTACATTGCAACCAGATGGTTTGACTACATAAATAGATAGGTATTATCTTACCGTTCTATTAATAACCATGCTGTCTTCTTGCATATCACAGATTTCCAGCATGCTGTGTGTATCTTAGCATGGCTGGTTGCCGGAAACCGTTACCCTATGGGATCTTCTACGTTCCCAATTCTATGGTCTGAGTGGCCTCAGTCCCAGTTTTATATCCTTGGCAATTCCCACTAGAATTCCCACTGCCTTCCTGGCATTCTATGAAGAATTCTGTCCTGTGCCCTCGGTCACAACAAATTGCCTATGGATAAGGTTACGGTAACCAGCCGGGCGGGTTACACGGAGTATGTGTCTATCTCCTTCTTTTCCGGCCATTCTCTGAACATCACATGGTTTATACCACTTAATATTAAGTTAAAGATTAATCCTTTAATATTTAACTTTAAAATAGAAGTCATTCTTATGACTCCCCCATACTCATGTTCTCTTTCTCTTACAGGAGGAGCACGTGAAGTGCGACCACGGCTTCTGTGGAGTGAAGCGCCCGCACTTTTATGGGCACATGGCGTGTAGGACTCAGGCCCCTTGTGCCAACAAAAGAGGTGATCTGAAGTTTTGGGACCCGCAGAACTGTACGGTCTGCCAGGACCGCCTGGTCGAGGCGTTCAATAATCCTCCCTCAGCGGAGGTTAGGGACGCTTCTCGAGAGAAGCTACGCAAATGGGTGCGTGGCTTCCAGAAGAACGCCACTGGACCATACCTTGCCACTGAAGACTTGAGGGCCTTACTGTTCCCAAAGGCATCCCCAGACTCTGTGGTCCCCAAGGATCAGATCCCCACCGTCCAGATCACGGTGGAACCCGATGTTGTCATGGCCCAGTCCATGCACGAGTGTCGCCTGGATACCGACAACGCGGAGCGTATGTCGGAGGTGTCGGAGACAACGGAAAGGAACCTCATGGCCGAAGAATTGGACTATGAGGAAGACCGAGTGGAATACGCCGAGTCGGAGCAAGAGGTCGCTCCGCCTTCCACCACCGCTCCAACTCCTACACCGACGGAAGTATCACTCCCGTCTACCTCCGCCACCCCGGACCCCATCCCAACCAGCGCCCAGGAGATGTTCCGTATGCTCGAAGCTCTTATGGACAAGAAACTCCGTGAAACACACGAATACATCAGGACCATGGGAAGTTCTAAGAAGCCGAAAAGGATTTCGGTTAAGGACCTCCCGGCATGCTCGCACGCCAACCCCTGGAGGTATGCTGAGCATATGCCTATCGCAAGGGGCAGGATCTTCGTCAGTGAGAAGGTCGGCTCGGTTGCCCTGGAAGAAGTGGAGTTCTTCCCGAGTTTTGAGGCTTATCCGGACTGTTACGTCCGGCTTCGATCCGAACCTGCCTCTAAAGAAGAGACCGAACCTAAGGAGGTGATAGTGTTCGATCTCCCGAAGGCCCAGGCTATGCTGGCCAACGCTTTTAAAAGTAGGGGTTTTACCTGCTCAAAGCTTCCGGCGCTGAGCAAGAAGCACCCTACCTACGTCGCACCAGATGATGCGATCCTCCCCTTCATGGAAAAGGCCTTCGCTGCGGTACACAAGGCAGTGGAAGAAGGGAAACCTTGCCCTGCACTGGAGGAGTGCAGACCCTTCTCCCTGATTACTCCCCCCGATGTTCGACACTGGAAAGATGTCCAGCATACCTTCGTGGTGGGGAAACTAGATCCTGACGTTGCTGGACGTCAGTTTAACGAAGACCTCCCGAAACTTAATGACCATCTCCTTCGTCAGGAACAAGACACGAAGGAAAGGCTCGCCGCATCCATGTCCCTCCAGGTAGAGCTTGACGTCATGGCCGGTGACACTAGAGTCCCCGACCACTACATGGTACTCGCCAAAACGCATTTGGCGACTGTAGTTAAGGACTTGTACAGCTTCATGAAGGCTCGGAGAGCCTGTCGTGAATTCGTGTTCTCAAGTGCCACAGTGAGACACGAACCCCGGAGGCTGATTTCCTCCAACATCTGGGGTAAACACCTCTTTCCCTCTGAACTTGTGAAAGAGATCACCGACAAGGCCGCCACGGAGAACAGGAACCTTCTCCACAAGTGGGGCATATCGAAGAAGAGGAAATCCTCTCAGGACGACGGCCCTCAACCTAGGAGGAAATCCTCCAAGCAAAAACCCCAGCAACGTCAACAGAGACAGCAGTATCCGGGACCCGCTACTCCCCAAGTGGCTGCTCAGCCACAGCAGACCTTTCAGCTGGTCACCCAACCGGTCTTGTCCCAGTCACCGGTTTTCACCCCTGCTTTCGAGCAACAGACGACTACCTTTCGTCCCAAAGGTAGACGCTCAAGCAGAGGTGCAGGCAGAGACGCATCTCGCCGTCCCTCCAGAGGCAGAGGAGGAAGGGGAGCTAGCGGCCGAGGCAGTAAACCCTCGGGACACCAGAAGCAATGAAGTGCTTCCGGTGGGAGGAAGACTCCGCCAATTCCAGGATCGTTGGACCTTCGATACCTGGGCACACAGCATCGTCAAGAAGGGTCTATGCTGGAGTTGGACTCAACCACCCCCAACCTTCCAGCAATTCTTCCAACAATCAACCCCCCTTCTGGAAGAATATGTCCTAGATCTCTTGAACAAGAAGGTGATAAGGAGGGTAAAGTCAACCAGGTTCCAAGGGAGACTGTTTTGCGTCCCCAAGAAGGACTCCAACAAGCTCAGAGTCATTCTAGACTTATCCCCCCTCAACAAGTTCATAGCGAACAACAAGTTCAAGATGCTGACTCTTCAACAGATAAGAACCCTTCTGCCTCAAGGTTCCAACACGGTCTCCATAGACCTGGCGGATGCCTATTGGCACGTTCCAATGAACCACCACGCTTCCCCCTACCTAGGATTTCGACTCCAAAGGAAAAGCTATGCCTTCAGGGCCATGCCCTTCGGCTTCAACGTGGCCCCTCGGATCTTCACAAAGCTGGTGGATGCCATCGTTCAACAGCTGCGCCTCCGAGACGTCCAGTTGATGGCCTACCTCGACGACTGGCTAGTCTGGGCTCCATCGCCCGAGGATTGTTTAAAATCCTGCAACAAAGTCACCCAGTTCCTAGAACACCTGGGATTCAAGATAAACGCGAAGAAATCTCGCCTCTCTCCAGCTCAGAAGTTCCATTGGTTAGGAATCCAGTGGAACCTTCAGTCACACCGCCTTTCCATCCCGCAGAAGAAAAGGAAGGAAATAGCAGGGTCTGTCAAGCGACTGCTGAAATCCAAACGGATCTCAAGACGTCAGCAGGAACGAGTTCTAGGCTCTCTACAGTTCGCCTCGGTGACAAACCCAGTGCTTCGTGCACAGCTAAAGGATGCCGCGGGAGTCTGGAGACGTTCCGCATCCATCGCTCGAAGAGACCTCAAGAGACGGCTCCCAAACAGACTTCGGCTGCTCCTCAAGCCGTGGTCGGAGGCAAAGGCCCTGAAAAGGTCCATCCCTCTTCAACACCCACCTCCATCACTCAACATCCACACGGACGCCTCGCTGGAGGGTTGGGGAGGTCACTCCCACTAAAAACAGGCTCAAGGCACATGGTCTCCCCTATTCAAGACGTTTCACATCAACATCTTGGAGGCCATGGCGGTCCTTCTAACTCTGAAGAAACTCTCCCCGCCTCCCTCGATCCATATTCGTCTAACCCTAGACAACTCGGTGGTAGTTCGATGTCTCAATCGCCAAGGCTCAAGATCGCCCCAGATAAATCAGGTGCTTCTGACAATCTTCCGTCTGGCAGAGAAGAAGAAATGGCACCTGTCTGCAGTTCACCTACAAGGATTCCGCAACGTGACGGCGGACGCTCTATCCCGGACAAGCCCGATAGAGTCAGAATGGTCTCTAGACACAAGATCATTCTCCTTCATCTCTCACCAAGTCCCAGAACTTCAGATCGATCTCTTCGCAACGAGCGACAACAATCAACTTCCTCGATATGTGGCCCCGTACGAGGACTCCAAGGCAGAAGCAGTGGACGCCATGTCACTGGACTGGAACAGATGGTC
Source organism: Palaemon carinicauda (assembly GCF_036898095.1). Lineage (NCBI taxonomy): Eukaryota > Metazoa > Arthropoda > Malacostraca > Decapoda > Palaemonidae > Palaemon > Palaemon carinicauda. The sequence goes on along the minus strand of NC_090731.1, from coordinate 115,354,729 downwards.
CAAGATCTACCTGTTCCCTCCCACCAACCTTCTGCTGAAAGTCCTCTCCAAGCTGAGAACCTTCAAAGGGACAGCGGCCCTAGTGGCTCCCAAGTGGCCCCGGAGCAATTGGTACCCCCTGGTCCTGGAGCTGCAGCCCACGCTGATCCCTCTCCCGGGCCCAGTTCTCTCCTAGCTAGTACAGAAGTCGACTGTCTTCACTTCATCATCGAAAGTCAGGGACCTTCATCTCATGATTTTCTCTCCCTAGCTGCGAAGAAAAGGTTTGGGATCTCGAAGAAAAGTCTAGACTTCCTTGAGGAATACAAGACCGAATCCACACGACGGCAATACGAATCATCCTGGAGAAAATGGGTCTCATTCGTCAAGGCAAAAAATCCTACGGAAATCACCATTGATTTTTGCATGTCCTTCTTTATTCACCTTCATGGACAGGGCTTGGCAGCCAACACGATTTCTACTTGCAAATCGGCCTTGACTAGACCACTGATGTATGCCTTCCAGATTGATCTGTCCAACGACATCTTCAATAAACTGCCGAAAGCATGCGCTCGTCTACGCCCAGCACCCCCACCAAAACCGATCTCCTGGTCTCTGGACAAGGTGCTCCATTTTGCCTCCAACTTGGACAATGATTCGTGCCCTCTCAAGGATCTGACTCAAAAAGTTATTTTTCTTTTTGCTCTTGCCTCAGGAGCCCGAGTCAGCGAAATAGTGGCATTATCAAGGGACGAGGGCCACATTCTGTTTACAGATTCAGGTGACCTTACCCTCTTCCCGGATCCGACGTTTCTCGCCAAAAATGAATTACCCACCAAAAGATGGGGCCCTTGGAGAATTTGCCCCCTGAAAGAAGATGCCTCTCTATGTCCAGTAGAGAGCCTCAAGGTCTATCTTCGTAGAACTTCGGACTTTGGTGGAGTCCAACTCTTCAAAGGAGAAACTTCGGGCAGCGACCTGTCACTGAAACAACTAAGAGCGAAAATCACCTACTTCATTCGCAGAGCGGATCCTGACAGTACACCCGCCGGTCACGATCCTAGAAAAGTTGCATCGTCTCTGAATTTCTTTCAGAGTATGGATTTTGAAAGCCTTAAGAGTTTCACAGGCTGGAAATCCTCGCGTGTTTTCTTCAAACATTATGCGAAACAAGTGCACGAAGTCAAACATTTTGTGGTAGCCGCAGGTAGTGTTATGAAACCTGCACCTAACTCTGCATAGAACAGTGAGTTACTTGGGACTCTAACTCCTCGGGTGCCTATGTTGACCCTCGCGTGATACGTAGTGATTTCAAAAACACTTAGTGCTTTTTCATATACTGTTCTTCTCCCAGGTGAAATGTCATAGTCGTCACATGAGTGCCGCATGCCTAGAGCATGATGTGTTTTACTTTTAAAGACTGACGTTCCTCTGGAACGAGTGCCTACTAATAATTTGAAATTCTCTTTCAGATTCAAGAGCAAGTCTTTCATTACTATGTACATTATAATTTGTTGTAAATTACTTTTACATATTTATTGCATTTATTTAACATATTCTGCAATTGTGAAATAAAATTTCTATTTTATTACTTGTGCGTCTCAATCCGCTCCTACTTACACTATGAAATACATGACTGTCATAGTTTTATTATTCCCTTCCTCTTATAGTCGATGAAGATTACTAAGGATTCAACCCTTATGATATACTCACCTCTGCAATGTAATATTCCTACACGAATACTTACTTAAATCATACCTTAGAGACCAGACGATTCTCTATTCACATACAGTGCCTAACCACCACTTGTCTGCCCTTGAGAATGTTCCTATATGAATGCCAACCATTCAGTCTTGTCTCCGAGTTCTTCATGTTCTCACAGCAAGGTGAGTAGCCCTTCGATGACCACTTTGATCTTCAGCATGGCCCGTGGGGACTTCACTGCCAGGGGGGCAGGAAGTTCTCTTCCCTACGGTTCTTCTATTAAGATTACTATGCTAACCTGTTCAAAGCCCTCGGCACTTACACTACAAGGGGAAAATCTACCACGATACATTGATTCTCTGGTATTCTTTCATCAGGACGCTATGGCTTGAGCCCAAAAAACGGATTTTGAGCGAAGCGAAAAATCTTTTTTTGGGTGAGATAGCCATGGCGTCGTGATGGACCCTCCCTGCTACTTCGTCCAGTTTTTTCAGGTCCCACCCTGTTCTGCTGTATCATGGTGATCGGCAAGCAACTGGCTTCAGGATGAGGACGGACGTGACGTCATTTAGCAATGGCGCCCGTTTGTTTACGTCTCGAGTACCAAAAGTAGCCACGAACGAGATTAGCTGTGGAACGGCTCCCCAGCTATTCTCCGCCACTACACATCGAAGTGTTAACTCTATGTGGGGTGTAGATAGCTATGTGGCGCGTTAATACATGCGTCCCCTGTTGATATACGATGTCTTAAAGGGAAACCTTTAGGATACTCGCTCCAGAAGTTAGAATTCTGTGATAACCTGTGGTTAAATTCTCTGGGAATATTTAGTAGTTATATACCCAAGGAAGCTACCAAAAAGGAACCTTCCATCAGGACGCCATGGCTATCTCACCCAAAAATAGATTTTTCGCTTCGCTCAAAATCCGTTTATTGAATAATCTCATGGTGGTTTCTGGAATGGATTAGGCTGTTTTTAACGGTTGGGTTAATTATTGAATGATAGAAATGGCTGCATTGCATGTTTATTACTACAGTTTAGCGTGTTTATGAAAGAAAAGGTGTCTTTTTGTAAGGCTTGGAACGGATTAGGCTATTTACATGTAAAACGCGACTCAGGATGCGAAAAAATCAGGATACGAAATCGTATCCTGAACGGATTACTTTCATATCCTGAGGCATCACTGTATGTATATATATATATATATATATATATATATATATATATATATATATATATATATATATATATATATATATATATATATATATATAATATATATATATATATTTATATATATATATATATATATATATATATATATATATATATATATATATATATATATATATATATATATATATATATATATATATATATAGTAGGGTCCCGAATTATGCGAGAATTTGGTCGATTAATGACCTCGTGTAAATGGAAAATCGCGAATTTCGAAACACACAACTAACAGAAATAATTCCATTGCGGTCATGGCAACCAGCAATTTGCCTATTCAAATGTGTTTACTACCCATTTCCAATACTTTCTTTGTACTATACTGTATTTCTTTATAATACCAAATTGTTCTTGTAAATATATAAAACATTTAATACACTTTAAAGTTCTAATAACTTGAAAAATGGTTAAAATTACAACCAGGATAGGTGTAAACACCATATATTTCCCGTTATAACACAACCCAAAATACAGACAAATTTTAATGTTTGTCATATCTATTGTATAATACAACTGGTGAATAGCAAAACCATCACTCTATAGACTAGCTTGTTGTATGATTGAAAATCCAGAATTATCAAAATAAAGGCGATTTTATATCATGCGTTTCCTAAACACGCTAAAAAGCACAATAGAAAACGACAACCAATGTTTTTTTTACGTTTATCTCTGATCACAACGAAGAAACAGACGCATTTATACATCTGTGTTTTTGAATTGACAGCAATTTTACCAAGTATAGATTATATGTTGAATTTGTTATTACCAATGTTCTAATTATTTTTTATTAGAACTTTCAAATAAATGAAATGAATGCCATTTATGAAATGTTTTTCTTTATGATGCCGCCTGAAACGGAAACCTTCCATTTGTTTACGCTCCATCTTCGATCATAATAAACAAACGAATGCATTAAACACACATGATCTAAGTCATAACTAATGATATTACAAACATTTAGTAAACATTATGTTATTACAAATATTTTACTTACCGTATCCATATAAATTCCTAAATTCGTAGCAAAGCTGGAAATTTTTTTTTCCTTAAGCGTTTAATCCACAATAGCAAACTGCCGCTAATGACAGAGTGATAACTTACGATAATTCTAAACCGTTGCGAAAGATAATTGTCCTTTCCATATCCAAAATACTTTTCCTAACTTCAGTTATAAGTCAACTTGTACCCACCTCAATTATGGATCCATATGCAAAAAAGGTAAAAGAAGAAAGTGCTAGGCCTATTTTTAAACTAATGACAGAATGATAATTTACGATAATTCTAAACTGTTACGAAAGATAATTGTCCTTTCCATATCCAAAATACTTTTCCTAACTTCAGTTAGGAAAACCATATGCAAAAATGGTAAAAGAAGAAAGTACTAGGCCTATTTTTAAAGTCATCGAACAATTAGGTTACCGCTATTACGTTCGATGTGACAGAGAGAGAGAGAGAGAGAGAGAGAGAGAGAGAGAGAGAGAGAGAGAGAGAGAGAGAGAGAGATGGTTTTAAATGTACTAAACAATAAATATAGTTTATAACACATTGGTCCTTATGTAATATTAACTGTATTGATGGTTTGAATAAATTAAGAAATGGTGTAAACAATTCTTTGTTAACGTATTCGTACGCGCATATTCGTGAGAGCGGAAGCTAGACATCAGCTGATCTAATCACAGCCAAAAGTAAAACAAAAATAAGTTAGCAATACTCGATTTTTAAAACACACCCGAAATTTAACAACATAAGTACATGTTTTATTATA
>NC_090731.1:115320049-115345049 GCF_036898095.1 Palaemon carinicauda | reverse complement strand
CATTGTCTCAAGCTGTACCTGAAGAGACAGAGAGGCAGCCAGCCTCTCTTTTGTGTCCTGCTCCCACTGCAGAAGGTATTCGGTGAGCTCGGGGAGGTTTTTGTTAAACTGACGTCCCGCAACATCAGCTTCCAACTTTCCTACCGTGAAAATTAACTGGATATCTTTCTAGCTTTTGTCTTCGGGAGGGAGGCCTACATTCCTCCAATGTAGGGCAGGGTTTTCCTTCCTCCACCACCTTCAACACTGCCAGCAGGGCCTTTTCAGAGAAAGGAAAGACCATGGTGGTAGGAGCAAGAAAGGACGGATGCTTCTTGCTTAGGGCCGGCACCTTTGAGTTGGTGTAGCCCCTGCTCTTGAGGCAGTCGGCTAGAAGAGCTTGGGCCTTAGCATGGTCAAATACTATGACCTCCTTAGGCTCGGTCTCCTCCTTGGAGACTGGTTCAGATTTGAGACGGACGTAACAGTCCGGGTAGGCTTCAAAGCTAGGCCAGAACTCCACCTCTTCAAGGGGGACGGCGCTTAGCTTAGGGTTAATGACAATTCGTCCGCTTGTAATGGGCATGTGTTCTGCATGCGACCAAGGGTTTGTCACTGAGCAGGAGGAAAGATCCTTGACGCTGATCTTCTTCGGCGTCTGTTTTGACATACGCATAATCTCCCTCTTAAGATCCGCATGCCCCTGGCGGAACTTCTCATCCAGGAGTGCCACTAGAGCTTGGAGGGTATCCTGGGTGCCCACCACTACAGGTACTGGAGTGGCGGAGGTAGAGGGGACTGGTTCCGAAATGGCAACGGAAGAAACAGAAGGGGCGCGGGCAACCTCGCCCTCGGAGTCAGGAGTCTCTACTTGGTCTTCCTCTTCTTGACCCTCAGCCATCAGGGTCCTTTCGGTATTATCCGACACATCCGACATCTTCTCCACTTCGTCGATATGACAGTCTTGGAGAGCGTCCGAAACGTCTGGTTCAACCGTCAGTTGGACGCAGGGGATCTTAGGCTTGGGAATGACGGCATCTGCAGATGCCTTAGTTAAGAGTAAAGCTCTCATCCTTTCCTTTGGGAGATAAGGCCCCGTGGCGTTCTTTTGGAAGCCACACACCCACTTGCGTAGTTTCTCTCGGGCGATGTCCATGGCCTCTGCTGACGGAGGGTTGTTGAACGCCTCATCGAGCAGGTTCTTGCATACAGTGCAGACCTGAGGGTCCCAATAACAACGCCAGGTGGCCGTAGAAATCGGGGCGACGAACGCTGCAGAAGGCGCTCTCACACCGCATGTATTCCTCCTGTAAAAGAAAGAGGCAAATGAGTCTTTGGAAGTCAATAACAGTATGACTTACAGTAATCTTAGATTAGTATTAAAGTTATCAAACTTATAATATAAGATTCCGCACCATAACTAATCCTAGGAGCTCTTCATGAGCCCTAGGAGGAGGAAGAAACATCCACATTGGATGAGCCAAGCTTAGGCTTCCTCCGAGGAATTAGATACAGTGAGAGGGGGAGCTGAATTCATTCAGTAAACAAGAAAAAGGAGGGATAGATCTAATCCCCCTTATTCATGTTAGGTCCCGGCAAGAGACTGCGCATGGATGCACAGAATATGCTGGAAAATTTTTACTGTACAAATATACACAATAGTTTTCAGTCTAGGGTATATATTATACCATAGATGTACTGGCTATTATCCATAGCTGCACAATAATCACTGCCGGCACTGGGCCGGCAGGGGGAAGGAGTGACTGTCCACTGTATAGCCAAGATGGATGGCTCCAGCAGCGTGACGGCATGCCGGAAGTGTGCCTGGCATCGGCAAATCTCCATCAAGGGGAGACCCTTTCAAGCCATCAGTCTATGTGGCAGAGAGAGGGCGACACCTTTATGTGATGGCAGATTGCCGGCAAGTCGGCGGCCCCCGGCAGCCGGCAAGTGACCGGCAAAGGTATACCGACACTGACATCATTCAATGAGACAGATATGATACCGAAGACACTGACGGCTATCGCCGGCAGAGTGGAGGCGGCAGTGGACCGGCACTGAGAGAGAGAGGGATAGGATAGGAGAGAGAGGGAAGGGTAGTACTCGACACCCATACCCCTTCTTCCTCCGGAAGGAGTGTTCAAATGAAAGGGAGAGGGTGGCAACCTTTCATCCAGTCGCAACAGAGCCGGCAGTCGGCTATAGTTACCGGTGGCGGCCCAAGGGAGGACCGAAGAACACTCAAAGATAGTGAGGTCTTCCGCCGGCAGACCGACCTGTCGTATGCTATCCCATAGTTCGACTATATGCGGGAAGCGTAGCAGTTCGGACTAACCAACGAAATAACCAAGCCGAACCCACAACCCGCCGGCACGCGGTGGAGTTGTAGGACGGTGGACAGGGGTGTGATGGCTAAGCCAACACAAAGGGATAGAGGGGGAGGGGTAAGGGTCCTAAGGGGGAGTGTAGGAGGGAGGCATAGCTCCCACCGGCACTCCCAGGGGTGGGGATTCTGATTAGGGCTAGCCTATTTAGGTAGGAAGAATCCATTCTCCAGCCTAGGGTATGTTAGCACAGAGAAGGTACAGCACTAGTGTCCTGTCCTAAACTATAAGGAGCAGAATCCTCTTGGATTGCCTAACCTAGGCTAGGGGAGCTAGCCCCTCAAACCAGGAAAGACAAGGGTAGGACAAGTTGCTAGGCCACAGGGAGGAAGGGTCTTAACCCAACCAAGTGTGGACTAGGGGGAAGGGCAGAGCCCCTCCACCTTCACCCACCAGCAGGGACCAGAAGGAGAGTACATTCTTCTAATGGGGAGCGGGTGGCAAACGACTAGTACTCTGAGGTTCTGTCCCGAACTCAGAGCGCATGTACTATGGCAAGGAGTGGGAAAGAAAATCCTAGCCTAACCTTACCAGAATGCATTCGAGGTAAGGAGGGATAGGATGTAGCCTAGGCTACCTCAGAGGCAGGGATTACCTTAGATAAAGTAACTGGGGAGGTGAGAAAGTATACAAGAGCCCTTGCGTTAAATTAGGGGCAAGGGAGACAACTATCAAGATCATCGAAACCCCTTGTATACTTCCTAGAAGGCGAAAAAACATATGTGCAATCACTGAATCTTATATGTATAAATGCCTATATCTTCAGCTTGTAATTTAACACTAGGAACACTTATTATATCATGCAAGAAAGTAAACAAGGACGCCTAGGCTATCGAGCCTAGGGGCTAGGCTAGCAATCTAGCATACTAATTCGGCTACCTGCATTCGCCGAAAATGAATACTGTCGCCATAATATAACTAATTCCTAGCAATGAAGACTAAATAACTAATGTTGATTATTAGTTATAAGACTGGGAATGTTGTTCTGGCTAACTAAATAAAGCATGCGAGGCAAACAACAGCGTCGGCATTATGACGTCTACGGTCGGGGCACAGCTCCGCCACAAAACACAGGATTTAAAGATAAAAAGACGTTACTTTACGGCTAGAGATTATTTATACAATACAAGAATATGGTACTCAACTTTCCAGAAGAAGGCGAGGCAGAAGATTGCGACATAGCGAAAATACTTAGCGAACACTGGGAAAAACACCTAGTCAGAAACGCTACATATGAAGGAATGGAAAAATGGCGCGCATCGGTGACGTCAATCAAGATGGCGGCCGGATGTTGACATCGCCGAGTACCGTAACAGTAACGGAGGAGGAGAGTTTAGTAACGGCTCCTCCCATACTTGCCACACTCCCTCTCGAAGCGTAAACGCTACGTGGGGTACAGATACTATGTGGCGTGTCAAGCATACGTCCCGTTATTATACGATATCCTAAAGGGAATCCCTATGGGTACTCGCGCCAGAAGTTAGAATTCTGTGAAACCTTTAGTTTAATTCTTTGGGAATATCTACTGTACAGTAGTCAAATATACCCTCAGGAAGCTACTGAAGGAACCTTCCAACAGGACGTCATGGCTTGAGCCCTAAAATAAATAAATAAATATATATTTATATATATATATATACATATATATATGTATATATATATATATATATGTATATATATGTATATATATATATATATATATATATATATATATATATATATATATATATATATATATATATATATATATATATATATATATATATATATATATATAAAATAGATTTTAATCAAAGTGAAAAATCTATTTTTGGGTGAGAGGGCCATGTTGTCCTGATGGAAGGGTTCCTATAGGTGGTCTTCTAAGGGATATTTGCTACAGTGATACTCCCAGAGAATTAAACCAAAGGTCTCCAGGATTCTAACTCCTGGTGCGAGTATCCAATAAAGGATATCGCGAAATATCAGGGGACGTATTCTAAATACGACACATGGCAATCTTCACCCCGAATAGATTTAACGCTTCAATGTAAGGGGGAAGAATGGCAAAAGAAACCAGGTGGACCTCCTTCCCTATTTCTACCGTGACACCATTCCCATTCTTGACGTTAAGCGGAAATGGCCACAGATAAAATAATTTTGGGAGGGGTCAACAAAAAGGGTGGGTCCATCAGGACGACATGGCCCTCTCACCCAAAAACAGATTTTTCATTTTGATCAAAATCTGTTTTCTGGGCTCAGGCCATGTCGTCCTGATGGAAGTATAATAGAGAATTGTCTTGAAATTACTATTAGCTGTGGGTTTGTGTATGTGCCTTGCACCTTGAGTAGATTATTAGCTGGGGGTTTGTGTATGTGCCTTGCACCTTGAGTAGATATCCTTATCTGGTCTACTAGACCTATATATGAAATTCCAGAGATCTATTATTTCCACTAAACTTGGAGCTGGTTTAGTGCTTCTTGCCACAGCAAGGAAAATGTCGATATTGACAATAAGGATTCAAGGTTTGTATTTCAATTGTAACAAAAAAAAGGAAAACTTTGAAGCCTACCTTTTTTACTTACCTTGAGAATGTAAGTTTCATTCCTCCTATACAGGGATTTAATAAAACTCTAGTGTATTTTATTAGCTTATAACTGGGGGAGCAGTAATAAGACGTGAATACATTTTAAGTATTTTATTATTCAACAAATTTATCAAATGTAGTTACAACAAAGTATGAATCTGATCCAGCATTACAACACATCAAAATCCATATTTTCTTGTGTAGAAAAAATATATAAATACATTATCGGAATAACGCCACTCAAAGGAGATGTGAAACCAAATCTATCTGACATGGTCAGATGTTCGGAAATGCATAAACACTGTGAGGCAAAAGTTCACTCGGTACTGGTGTATTGGTCAGATATGCACCTACATAGAACAGTATGTTAATCATAGCAGTGATCTGCACTAGATGGTAGGTATACCCATGCACCCGATGCACTCTTAAGTCCCAAGACAGTCCACTGTTCATCGCAGCACTAGACGACGGGTTTAATGACTACCCGCCACTACCACAAAGTGTTTTATTTCCTGTACTTGCTTCGTGGAATGTTTGTAGAAGACCCTGGATGATCTCCACCCAGTGTATGAGTGGAGTCTTTCAAAGTCCATTTGTTGAAAGAAGTTCAACGAAGAAGCAACTTTCCTAGGATCGTGACCTGCGGGTGTACTGTCAGGATCCACTCTGCGAATAAAGTAGGTGAGTTTCGTCTCTGAAGAGCTGTCCTCCCTTGAAGTTTAAAGTTCTTCGAAGATAGACCTTAAGACACTCTACTGGGCACAGAGAGGCATCTTCCTTCAATGGGCAGATTCTCCAAGGACCCCACCTCTTGGTGGGTAGCTCGTTCTTGGCAAAAAAAGGCAGGATCAGGAAAAAGGTTCAGTTCTCCTGAGTCTAGGAACTGAATATGGCCTTTGTTTCTGGATAAGGACACTATTTCACTAACTCTAGCCCCTAAGGCTGTTGCAAACAGAAAAATTACTTTCTGTGTTAAATCCTTTAGAGTACAATCCTCATTGTCTAGGTTCCAAGCATAGTGCAAGACTTTGTACAAAGACCACGTGATGGGCTTTGGTGGGGCTGCTGGCTTGAGTCTAGCGCATGTTTTCGGAATCTTATTAAAGATTTCACCTGAGAGGTCCACCTCAAAAGCATACAGAAGTGGTCTAGCCAGGGCCGATTTACAAGAAGTAATTGTAGTAGAGGCCAGGCCTTGTTCGTGGAGGTGTATGAAGAATGCAAGACAAATCTATCGATATCTCTGTTGGTTTCCTTACTTTCACAAAGGACATCCATTTCTTCCAAGACGATTCGTATTGTCTCACAGTCGAACTTGAATTGTACTCCTCGATGAAGACAACTTAATCCTTCGAGATTCCAAACTTTTTGTTCGCTGCTAGGGAGAGAAAATCATGAGATGTAGGTTGCTGGTTCTCGTGGATGAAGCGTAGACAGTCGACTTCTGGATCAGTTGAGATAGCACTGGATTCGGCAGAGGAAACAGCTTCAGTTTCAAGTCTAGGGGTAGAGGGAAGCAATTGCTTTTGGGCCACTTGGGGGCCACTACTGCTGCTGTCCCTCTGAAGGATCTTAGCTTGTCGACGACTCTTAGCAGGAGATTGGTTGGTGGAAACAGGTAAATGCGATTCCACCTGTTCCAGTCGAGGGACATGGCGTCCATCGCTTCTGCTTGAGGGTCCATGTAAGGGGCTACGTAACGAGATAGTTTCTTGTCGCTCGTTGCGAAGAGGTCGTTCTGCAGTTCTGGGACTTTTTCCGAGATGAAGGAGAATGAGTCTGCGCCTACGGACCATTCTGTCTCTATGGGCTTTCGCCTGGATAGAGCGTCCGCCGTCGCATTGCGGAACCCTTGTAAGTGAACTGCTGATAGGTGCCATCCCCTCCTCCTTGCCAGGTAGAAGATGGCTAACATCACATGGTTGATGTGGGGTGATCTGGAGCCTTGTCAATTTAAACACTTTACTATCACCTCGTTGTCCAGGACCAATCTGATGTGGAATGATCTGCGAGGGGACAGTCTCTTCAACGTCAAAAAACTGCCATAGCTTTTTTGTCGTGAGAATGGCCTCCCCATCCTTCCAAGGAGGCATCCATGTGTATTACCCCTGATGGTTGTGGTGGTTGCAGGGGAATTGTCCGTGCTAGACTCTTGGCTGTTGACCACGGCCTTAACTGCGTGCGCAACAAGGTCTGGGTCAATCCTAGTTGATCTCTTCGAGCATTTGATGCGTATTTCCTCAAGACTCGTGATGCATCTTTCAAACGTACCTTTACCACAGGGTCTGTCACTGCTGCAAACTGGAGAGAGCCCAATACTTTTTCCTGTTGGCGTCTTGAAATCCTCTTGTGACGAATAAGTCTCCTGACAGATCCCGCTATTTTTCTCCTCCTCCTGGTGTGTGACTTTAAGTTGCATTGGATTCCTAGCTACTGGAACTGTTGAGCTGGAGAGAGACGAGACTTCTTGCATTTGATCTTGAAGCCCAGGTGTTCCAGGAACTGGATCACCCTGTTGGCTGCTTGCAGACAAGTAGTCTTGGATGCTGCCCATACCAACCAATCTTCTAGATATGCTACCACTTGAACTCCTTCAGTGCGTAGCTGTTGGACAATTGTATCTGCTAGCTTCGTGAATATCCTTGCGGCTGTGTTCAGTCGGAAGGGCATTGCTCTGAAGACAAACTTCTTCTTCTGTAGTTTGAACCCTAGGTAGGAGGAGAAAGAGCGACTCATCGGGAGATGCCAGTAAGCATCTGCTAGGTCTATTGAGACCGTGTATGCCCCTTTTGGCAGAAGGGTCCTTATGTGTTGCAAAGTAAGCATCCGGAACTTGTTGTTCTTGATGAACTTGTTGAGTGGAGACAAGTCTAGAATGACTCTGAGTTAGTCTGAGTCTTTCTTTGGAACACAAAACAGCCTTCGCTGGGACTTGATAGACTTCGCTTTCTTTATTACCTTCTTGTTCAAGAGTTCTGAGGTATATTCTTCCAACAAGGGGGTGGAGTGTTGGAAGAATTCTGGAAAACGGGGTGGAGTTTCCATTTCCACCCGAGTCCATTCGTGATTAGGCTGTGGGCCCAGGGATCAAAGGTCCAGTGATCCCGAAAGTGATGTAGTCTGCCCCCTAACTGGAACCGCTTATTGCTTGGGGGTCCTGCGGATTTATTTCCGCGACCACGTCCTCCTTGGCCCCGAGAGAAGTTGCCTCCTGGCGAACTTCTCTTAGGACCTTTTCCTTTCTGACTGGGGCAAAAGGAAGTCGACTGCCTCTCAAAGGTAGGGTTAAAAACTGGTGACTGGGCTACCAGTTGTTAAGGGACCATCTGGAAGGTGGTCTGAGGCATCGTGGTCATAGTCATGACGGGGAGTTAAGCAGGTCTATGTGGTCCCCTTGCCCTTTTATTCTTGGGCTGGGGACCTCCTTCCGAGGAAAATTTCCTTTTCGAGGCCATGCCCCACTTATGGAGAAGATTCCTTTTCTTCGTCGTTGCTCTGGCAATGACCTCTTGGACCAGTTCCTGTGGGAAAAGGTCTTTACCCCAAATGCTCGGGGTAATCAGCTTCCTTGGTTCGTGTCTGATGGTTGCTGAAGCCAAGACAAACTCTCTACAGGGTCTCCTCGCTCTGAGGAAAGCATATAAGTCTTTCACAAGGGTACCCATGTGAGATTTAGCCAGGAAGATGAACATTTCTGGGGCATTATGTTGACCTGCACTCATTTCCAGACAGTTCTGATAAGAGAGGGAAGCCGCAAGTCTCTCCTTCAATTCCTGTTCCTTCCTCAGAAGATAGTCTGGCAACTTCGGAAGGTTCTCATTGAACTGTTGTCCTGCTATCTCTGGATCTGACTTAGAGACGGAGAAGGTTAGGTGGACATTCTTCCACTTCTCCTCGCAGGTAGGCAGTGCTATAGAGAATGGCTTGCATTCCTCTAGGGTCGGACATGGTTTTCCCTCATAGACTGCCTTGACGGCAAAGTCTAGAGCTTTCTCCGTAAAGGGGAAAGAGATGGAGGAAGGAGCAAGAAAGGTGGGGTGCTTCTTGCTCAGTGCTGAGACTTTGGAGTTGGTATATCCGGCTCCCTTCAAGGCCTTCAGGAGGATGGCTTGCACCTTCTCGTGTTCAAACACGATGACCTCTTTGGGGACTGTTTCTTCTCGGGTCGCATTCTCATCCCGCAGTCTCGCATAGCAATCTGGATAGGCCGAAAAGTTAGGCCAGAACTCAAGGTCTTCAATTTGCTTGGCTCCCAACTTCTCGGAAACGAACATTTTCCCATTCATCATTGGCATATGCTCCACACACTTCCAGGGATTGGTTTCGGAGCAACGAGGGAGATCACACACTCTAAGAGGCTTCTTAGAGGTGCCCTTGGTGGTTCCGAAGCAGTCCATCTTCTCCTACAACAACCTTGGATGCTGCTTAATCGATTCCCGCATCGTCTCTTGTTCCCATTGAAACGACTCCATCATTCGTTGAAGAGATGTCAGAATCTCTTCATTTGCGTTAACCTGGTTATCAGGTTGTGGAGTTAGGGCCCTGATGGCTGCCGGTGGGAAACACAACATACTTTTGAGAAGTCTTCAGGCCTCCCTTGGTCTGACATCCACAATTATTACCGCCGGATGGATGGAAGCTAGAATCAGATGGATTCTTATCCCTTCCATTAGAATTCTCATTCTGGCAAGGACACAGTAGGCAGCCTGACAGTACTCCTACACTTCCAATTGTTGTGCTAAACCATAATAATAGGAAACTCTCCGGCTTTAATACTTTCTCTCTCTCTCTCTATCAGTTAGTGCCGCCATGTACTAACCTAACCCGGTAGTGTGCCGGCTGGACTACAGTATAAAGAATATACAGTAGTACATTTAATTTCTAACATATTCTACGTTTCCTATCACAGTCTATTGTTGGGACCACGGTATCATGTTGAGGTTGAGTAATCCCTCAACACCCAGCTAAATCCTTTGATCATCGGGACCCTAATAAATCACCGCTCAATATTAATATATTACAGGTGGATATAGTTATACTAGAACTTACTAACTCTAACTCTAAGTACTAGAGTTTCCTCCACCCTGTATTCTTCCTAACAAGGAACCTAAAATATTATTATTGACGGAGGTCTCAGTAATTGATTGGGGAGGAAAACGTAGATATGTGTCTTTTCTATTTCTTTTCCAGCTTACTATCCTAAGCTACCATAAACAATAGTAATTACTACTGTTAATAAAAATTGTAAGCTTTTATATCACTGATATAAAAAATTAAATACTCAATGAGCCCCTTTTCCTTTACAGGAGGAGCCAATGGAGAAGTGTGCAGCCTTATCCTGCAACCACAAAGGCAAAGACTTTTGTGGCCACACGAAGTGCAGAACTCATGCCCCCTGCTGCATTGTGTGGGGAGTCCTCAGGTACAGTATTGGGACCCGAAGGGTTGCCCCACCTGTTCGACCCTGCTGGCCAACCCCTTCGGAGAAGCCCCATCAGTCAACATAGAGACTAGGGATACAGCGAGGGAGACCCTTTGCAAATGGTTAAGAAGGTTCCAGAAGAATTCTCAAGGACCATACTTACCCAACGACTCCCAAAGGTGTCTACTGTTCCCCAAGGGTCTACCAAATGCGGTGGTGCCCCAGCAACAGGTCCCGTCTCTCCTCATACAACAGAGGATAGACGCGGACATAGATAAGGCATTGGAAGGCATGGACATCCACCAAGAAAGGACGTCAGAAGTGTCCATTGACACTGAGAAGGACCTACTGCAAGGAGGCCCTGAAGAAGACGTGGAACATCCACAAGCGGAGGAAGAAGGATCCGTTTCAACGGCACCCGAAGACCCACAGTTCGCCGTGACGGCATACCAACCTATGCCGTCAACTTCTTCAATCCCAACTCAACAACCAGTTGCACATGCCGACAAGAACGAAGCGATCCTCACTTCGATTCAACGGATGATGGAATTGTTCCAAAAGGAACAAGAGACGATGAATCACTCAGGCAGCAACAGATACTGTTGCAGGAGAGGGCGGACCGCCCTAGATTTACCAAGGGCTCCACTAAGAAGCCCCTTAAAGTGTTGGATCTCCCTCACCACTCCGAAACCAACCCCTGGAGGTATGCGGATCCTATGCCCACGATGAATGGGAAACTATTCGTCTCGGAGAAGTTGGGGACCAAGCTGATTGAAGATCTTCGAGTTCTGGCCTAACTTTTCAGCTTACCCAGAATGTTACGTAAGTCTGCGGGATGAACATGCAACCCGTGAGGAAACGGTACCCAAAGAGGTCATTGTCTTCGAGCATGACAGGACGCAAGCCACCCTCCTGAAAACCTTGAAAGGAGCCGGGTACACCAACTCCAAAGTCTCAGCACTGAGCAAGAGACATCCCACCTTTCTTGCTCCTTCCTCCATCTCTTTCCCCTTTTCGGAGAAGGCAGTCGACGAGGGCAAACCCTGCCCAACCCTAGAGGAATGCAAACCATTCTCTCTAGCACTACCTACCTGCAAGGAGAAGTGGAAGGATGTCCACCTAACCTTCTCCGTCTCAAAGTTGGATCCAGAGATAGCAGGCCAGCAGTTCAATGAGAACCTTCCGAAGTTGCCAGACCACCTTCTGAGGAGGGAACAGGAGTCGAAAGAGAGACTTGCAGCCTCCCTTTCTCATCAAAACTGTCTGGAAATGAGTGCAGGTCAACAGAACGCCCCAGAAATGTTCATTTTCCTGGCTAAGTACCACATGGGTACCCTTGTGAAAGACTTATATGCTTTCCTCAGAGCGAGGAGAGCCTGCAGAGAGTTCGTTTTGGCCTCAGCGACCATAAGACACAAACCAAGGAAGCTGATGACCTCGAACATCTGGGGTAAAGAACTTTTCCCACAGGAACTAGTCCAAGAGATCATAGCCAGAACAGCCACGGAGAACTGGAACCTTCTCCAAAGTGGGGCATGACCTGAAAGAGGAAATTTTCCCAGCCCAAGAATAAAGAGGCAAGTAGACCACGCAGACCTGCACAACTGCCTGCCATGACCATGACCATGATGCCTCAGACCACTTTCCAGATGGTCCCTCAACAACTGGTAGACCAGTCGCCAGTGTTTAACCCTAATTTTGAGAGGCAGTCGACTTCCTTTCGCCCTAGTCAGAAAGGAAAAGGCCCTAAGAGAAGTTCGCCAGGAGGTAACTCCTCTTAGGGCCAAAGACGACGTGGTCACAGAAAGAAATCCGCAGGAATCCCCATACAAAGAGGGGCTCCAGGTAGGAGGCAGACTGTATCACTTTCGGGATCGCTGGACCTTCGATCCCTGGACCCACAGGCTATTAACGGACTCGGGTGGAAATGGAACAGAACTCCACCCCCTTTTCCAGAATTCTTCCAAAACTCCACACCCTCGTTAGAAGAATATACCTCAGAACTCTTGAACAAGAAGGTAATAAGGAAAGCGAAGTCTATCAAATTCAAGGGAAGGCTGTTTTGTGTTCCCAAGAAAGACTCAGACAAACTCAGAGTCATTCTAGACTTGTCTCCACTCAACAAGTTCATCGAGAACAAGTTCCGGATGCTTACTTGGCAACACATAAGGACCCTTCTACAAAAAGGGGTGTAAACAGTCTCAATAGACCTGGCAGATGCTCACTGGCATCTTCTATCGAGTCGCCCTTTCTCCTCCTACCTAGGATTCATGCTACAGAAGAAGTGTGTCTTCAGAGCAATGCCCTTCAGACTGAACACAGCCCCAAGGATATTCACGAAGCTGGCACACACAACCGTCCAGCAGCTACACTCCAAAGGAGTTCAATAAATAGCATATCTAGACAATTGGCTGGTATGGGCAGCATCCAAGATTACATGTCTGCAGGCAGCAAACAAAGTGATCCAGTTCCTGGAACACCTGAGCTTTAACATCAATCGCAAGAAGTCTCCCCTTCCTCCAGCTCAGAAGTTCCAATGGCTAGGAATCCAAAGGAACTTAGTCACACGACCTCTCCATTCCATCCAAGAAGAGGAGAGAGATGAGGGATCTGTCAAGAGACTAATCCGTCACAAGAGGAGTTCAAGAACTAGCATATCTAGACGATTGGCTGGTATGGGCAGCATCCAAGACTACTTGTCTGCAGGCAGCCAACAAAGTGATCCAGTTCCTGGAACACCTGGGCTTCAACATCAATCGCAAGAAGCCTCCCCTTCCTCCAGCTCAGAAGTTCCAATGGCTAAGAATCCAATGGAACTTAAAGTCACACGACCTCTCCATTCCATCCAAGAAGAGGAGAGATATAGAGGGATCCGTCAAGAGACTAATCCGTTACAAGAGGATTTCAAGACGCCAACAGGAAAGAGTATTGGACTCTCTCAAGTTTGCAGCAGTGACAGACCCGGTGCTAAAAGCACGTCTAAATTATGCGTCAGGAGTCTGGAGAAGATACGAATCAAACGCTCAAAGAAATCAACCAAGGTTGACCCCGACCCTGTTGCGAATGCAGTTAAGGCCGTGGTTAACAGCCAAGAGCCTAGCACGAACAATTCCCCTGCAACCACCACAACTATCTGTGGTGATACACACGGACGCCTACTAGAAAGGATGGGGAGGCCATTCTCACGACAAAAAAGGGCAAGGGAATTGATTGCATCAGTTCAAAACCTTTCATATCAATGTTTTGGAAACTCTGGTAGTTTTCCTGACGTGGAAGAAACTATCCCCTCGCAGAACAATCCACATCAGATTGGTCCTGAACAACAAAGTGATAGTAAAATGTCTAAATCGACAAGGCTTGAGATCACCTCACATCAACCATGTGATATTAGTCACCTTCTATATGGCAAGGAAGAAGGGATGGCACCTATCAGCAGTTCACCTACAAGGGTTCCGCAATGTGACGGCGGACGCTCTATACAGACGAAAGCCCATAGAGACAGAATGGTCTCTAGACGCAGACTCATTCTCCCTCACCTCGGAAAAAGTCCCAGAACTGCAGACCGACCTCTTCGCAAGGAGCAACAACAAGAAACTACCTCGTTACGTAGCCCTCAAGAAGAGGCGATGGGCACCATGTCCCTCGACTGAAACAGGTGGAATCACATTTACCTGTTTCCACCAATCAATCTCCTGCTAAGAGTCCTTGACAAGCTAAGATCCTTCAGAGGGACAGCAGCAGTAGTGGCCCCCAAGTGGCCCAAAAGCAATTGGTTCGCTCTAGTTCTAGAGCTGAAACTGAAGCTGTTTCCTCTGCCGGACCCAGCATTATCCCAAGTGGTCCAGAAGTCAACTGTCTACGCATCATCCTCGAGAACCAACAACCTACATCTCACGATTTTCTCGCCCTAGCGGCAAACAAAAAGTTTGGAATCTCGAAGGATAAAGTTGACTTCATCGAAGAGTATAAGTCAAGTTCGACTAGGAGCCAATATGATTCGTCATGGAAGAAATGGGTTTCCTTTGTGAAAACAAGGAAACCGACAGAAATATCGATAGATTTCTGTCTAGCATTCTTCATATTACTACACGAACAAGGCCTGGCTTCTACTACGATTACCTCGTGTAAGTCGGCCCTGGTTAGACCACTTCTGTACGCCTTTGGAGTGGACCTCTCAAGTGAAATCTTTAATAAGATCCCAAAAGCATGCGCTAGACTCAAGCCAGCAGCCCCACCAAAGCCCATCACGTGGTCTTTGGACAAAGTCTTGCACTATGCTTCGAACCTAAACAATGAGAATTGTACTCTAAGAGGATCTAGCACAGAAAGTCATTTTTCTGTTTACAATAGCCTTAGGGGCTAGAGTTAGTGAAATAGTGTCCTTATCTAGAAACGAAGGCCATATTCAGTTCCTAGACACAGGAGAACTGAACCTCTTTCCTGATCCTGCCTTTCTTGCCAAGAATGAGCTACCCACCAAGAGGTGGGGTCCTTGGAGAATCTGCCCACTGAAGGAAGATAACTCTCTGTGCCCAATAGAGTGTCTTAAGGCCTATCTTCGAAGAACTTCAGACTTCAAGGGAGGACAGCTCTTCTGAGGCAAACCTATGGATCAAACCTATCCCTGAGACAACTGAGAGCAAAGCTCATCTACTTTATTCACAGAGCGGATCCTGACAGTACATCCGCAGGTCACGATTCAAGGAAAATTGCTTCTTTGTTGAACTTCTTTCAACATATGGACTTTGAAAGACTCCGCTCATACACTGGGTGGAGATCATCAAGGGTCTTCTACAAACACTATGCATGCGAAGCAAGTACATGAAATAAAACATTTTGTGGTGGCGGCGGGTAGTGCTGCGATGAACAGTGAACTGTTTTGGGACTTTACAGTGCATCGGGTGCATGGGTACACTTACCTTCTAGTGCAAATCACAACGATGATTAACACACTGTTCCATATAGGTGCATATCTGACCAATAACACCAGTGCTGAGTGAACGTTTGCATCACAAATTCTGTACAAGTCAAGACAGATTTGGTTTCACATCTCCATTGAGTGGCATTATTCCGATAATGAAATTACTTATGTTTTCCTACAAGAAAAATATGGACCCTGATGTGTTTTAATGCTGGATCAGATTCATACTCTATTGTAACTACATTTGATAAATCTAGTTGCAAAGAAAAAAAAATACTAAACGTATTTGCGTCTTATTACTGCTATCTCAGTTACAGACAAATAAAACATGCTAGAGCTTTAATTAGGCCCTAGAAGGGCCCAGAACTTAAAATCAGGATACAGATTTCCAAGGTAAGGGAAAGGTAATCTCTAAAGTTTTACCTTCCGTTCCTATGGAAATTCAAACCTTGAATCCTTATTGTCGATGTCGACACTTTCTCTGCAGGGGGCAGGAAGCATTAAACCAGTACCAGGCTTAGTGGTAATGACAGTCAACTGCAATTTCACATACAGGTTTAACAGACCAGATAAGGAAATCCATTCAAGGTAGAAGGCACATACACAAACCCACAGCTATAGTAATTTCAAGTTAATTCTCTAGTGTGCTTCCATCAGGATGCCATGGCCTGAGCCCAAAAAATGGATTTTGAGCAAAGCAAAAAATCTATTTTTGGGTGAGAGTGCCATGTCGTCCTGATGGACCAACCCTTTTACTGACCCCTACCAAAATTACTCTATCTGTGGCCATTTCTGCTTAACAACAAGAAAAGCAATGGCATCGTAGTAGTAATAGGGAAGGAGGTCCACCGGGTACCTAGATCGGCACCCCCTTTATTCGCCACTCTTCCCTCTTACATCAAAGAGTTAAATCTATTCAGGGTGAAGATTGCGATGTGTCATATCTAAAAATACGTCCCCTGATACTATGCCATATCCTTAATTCGATACTCGTGCCAGGAGTTAGAATCATGGAGACCTTTGGTTTATTTCTCTGGGAGTATCACTGTAGCATATATCCCTTAGAAAGCTACCTACAGGAACCCTTCCATCAGGACAACATGGCACTCTCACCCAAAAATAGATTTTTTGCTTTGCTCAAAATCTGTTTTAAAGACCTTACTAAATTGTTTTTCAATTGACTACTTACTACAAGAACTAATGTGTATGAGGTGAAGAGACTTGTTTTAAGCAAGTGGGGTACTGATCCATCTATTTATTCTATAAAAGAAAAACAGAAGAGCTAATGGCTGAGTTTGCAAGTAAATGATACACAAAGCCATACAAACAAGATGAAATCGAACAGATTCAGCAAATCTTTATTCAAATGGAAAACACTTAGTCTGAGGGAATCATAGAATTTTCTACTCAACCACAAAACAATAAGAGCTATAAAGAGAGTTTATTTCATCAAGAGGAGTGATCAAATATCTAGACTAATATTTTAGCACATAGGGACAAGTGGTGATTACAGGCACTTACTTTAGCAAGAGGAGTGATAAAAGGATTCAAGTAACCATCTCAGTCTTCTGCCTCACAAATTATAGATGTTTAAAAATACTGTCTAGAAATGTGGGAGTGCAATGGTATCACAACAGATGGGTCAAAATTGAATAAAGAATTCAGGGATCTAAAAGAGGATCCTTACGGAATAATGCACTAGAACCCCTAGCTATTACTATTATCAGTGTTATTTGCTAAGTTACAACCCTAGTTGAAAAAGCAGGATGCTATAAGCCCAGGGGCTCCAACAGGGAAAATAGCACAGTGAGCAAAGGAAACAAGGAAAAATAAAATATTTCAAGAACAGTAACATGAAAATAAATATCTCCTATATAAACTTTAAAAAAACAAGAGGAAGAAAAAACAAAAGATAGTGTGACCAAGTGTACACTCAAGCTAGAAAACTAACCCAAGACAGAGGAAGACCATGGTGCAGAGGCTATGGCACTACCCAAAACTAGAGAACAATGATTTGATTTTGGAGTGTCATTCTCCTAGAAGAGCTGCTTACAATAGCTAAAGAGTCTCTTCTACCCTTACCTAGAGGAAAGTGGCCACTGAATAATGATAGTACAGTAACCCCTTGGGTGAAGAAGAATTGTTTTTCAATCTCAATGTTGTCAGGTGTAAGAGGACAGAGGAGAATATGTAAAGAATAGGCCAGACTATTCAGTGTTTGTGTAGGCAAAGGAAAAATGAACTGTATCCAGAGAGAAGAATCCAATGTAGTACTGTCTGGCCAGTCAAGGACTTGTGGAGTTAAGCTAGGGTTTTAAACAGGGCAGGTTAGGCCTGAAATATTACAGAGTTCAAAACTAATTGGTTTTCAGTGCTTCCACAAAAGGAAATAAAAACATGATTCTAAAGATAAATAGCATAAATTAAACTCGTTAGACTGTAGTAAAGATAAAGGCTGGAGTGGTATTACCTTCCTCATTCCCCTTATATGAAAATGAGAATTACAAACTTTTGTTAACTGATATAACCAGAACTGATTTTCAGCCTCCTGACATTATTGTACAAAAGATAATTTGCTGTAAAATCCCTGTACAACGGGTTTAACATTTCTCCTATCAAAAGTTACCAAAATCTTTTAAAATATGTTTATTAAGAAATTAGATTCATTGTTGTATTTTTAGTTAACTAGGGCACTTTTTTCACAAGAACTGGCACCCACAGACTGGGACGAAGCATCTCTTGGCATCCCCTGATAACATGTAGAAAATGTTTCTAAGAATCAATCAATACTAAATAACTGATCCTGAATAAGGGATGCTTTCAAATTAATCTTGATTTTGCCCTGTTCTATGGCCAAAGGGAACCCTAACTACACCTGTCATTCAAGTATGGAAAGAAACAAATATTAGAAACTATATAAATTGCCTGAGCACTTGTTATTTTGAATAAATGTTTATTTTACCTTTTTTTTTAGTCCGCAAACAATCCCTAACTGCATAATATGTACTGGAGACCATGCAGTGATAATATGAATTGCATTTATATTAACCAGAACTACTATTTTCATATCAAGGGATAATAACAATCTGGACATAACCTTATTCAGGTAATTGGCAACATCAAAGAAAACAAAAATTAGATTAATCATTATTAAAAGCTGAAATCTTCAATCTAATCACATATAACTTTTAATAGTACAAATGTCAAAAGATTGGAAAGAATTCATTTAGGCATTTGTAATAATATTCTGTAAATTCTTCACTGATCGTTAAGTTCAAGGTTAAAGAACAGCTCTTAATCCAGAATGAACTTTATTGTGGGACATAGGCTTTAACGTTAAATGGGAAATTGAATTACCAGCCTTACTTGAATTTAGGATAACCGTTTATATATCCTACCCAAAACCAACTACGAAAATTGAGATGCATAGGCAGTCATGGAAGCAGTCCTTCTTGACAACTCAGAATAACAACCATCATTAATTTATCTTAAAAGTTTACTTTTCATAATCATCTTTTGATAATCTAAACTGTTTTTCAATTGTTTACAAAAGTACAGTACTATGTACGGGAACTAAAGTGTATTTGATTAAGAGACTGAGTTATTAAAGTGATAAACTAGTGACTGAGCTTGCAAGTGACCAATGCACAGAACTATTGAAACATGAAGCCACTGAATAATTTTAGGGTTTTTTTTGACAGATTAATTCAAAAGAATAAATTTTTGTCTATGAGATTTCTATGATCTGCCCCACGAACCACATAATAAAAAGTTAAAGAACGCTATTTCATTGAGAGGGGTGATATGATATTCAGACGACCATATTGGCAAATAAGGGATAAGCAATTGCTTAGAGGCACTTACTTTAGTGATAGAGGGATATTAGGATCCAGACTACAATCTAGGTCATCTGCCTTGCAAATTCTAAGTGTCTAGCACAGTGGCTAGAAATACAGGAGTGCAAGGGTTTCGCAGCAGACGAGTCTAAAGAAAATAAAAAAACTGAGGCTCTAAGAAAGGATCTAAAATCTGGGATGTGCAGTGTACCATCAGATAACTTACTGAATGGTGCACTATAACCATTACTTATCACTTGAGGAGTTAGTCCACGACCTGAAACAGAGCAGGATAGGCCTAGAATATTACCCTAAACTGAAAACTTCCATGGACTTTCACAATAGAAACTATTGATGTTAAACTTTTGATTAGCCCATGACTATCAAAAGTAACTCATAAGGCTGTAGCTAAATCAAAGCCTTGGCCTAGCCTTCTGCAGATTTCCCCTCAACTAAAAGTAAGATAATTTTATGCCTTGAACTTTAATCTGATCTTGAAACATAGTTCGCAGATAGGAACAGTTAGGCTTACATACTCCTCACAAAATTTGATAAATAAGAAAAATTGTTCTCACCACAAGATACAAAGAATGCAGATCATGATCACCCAGCAACTATTCTTATGCACTACAGTGCAGTAATTGCTAACCAATTCTGAGAAGACATCTCAAGACCATTAAAATAACAATAAAAACTGACAAAAACCTTGAAATCTAGAGCTGTGTGGCATATATCTTTACAGTTCACTGTTGACAGTGAAACTGAAGAAGCGATATGACAAGCACAGCATGTTGTTGTTAGAAGCTGG
The DNA here is from genome assembly GCF_036898095.1 of Palaemon carinicauda. Lineage (NCBI taxonomy): Eukaryota > Metazoa > Arthropoda > Malacostraca > Decapoda > Palaemonidae > Palaemon > Palaemon carinicauda. The sequence continues at coordinate 115,325,132 of NC_090731.1, read as the reverse complement.
TCAAATAGGTTAACACTAGAGGCACCATCTTATTGGATGTAAAGAAAATGGGAAATTTCTTAAAATCAAGGAGCAATGACAACATTCAAGGCTTCCAGAGACAAAAACAATAGGAACATTAGGGTTGATTTATAGAAAAAAATACTTAACTACAGAGAGTACTTACTGAACTCCTTTAGTCACAAAAATAAAAAAAATCCTTTACAAACCTTACTCTGATATTGAGAATACCAGTGAAGAGCTGTGTGTGTGTTGCAATTAATTTTCCACAATATAAAACTACTTCTTGCTGTAACACTGCCTGCACAACACCATGATCCTGAAATTCAATTACGTCATGAAAGATATTTAAAGGCATATTACTGTCATTACTATTATATCCATTTACAACTATAACTATATAGTGTAAGTAAACTTTAAAAAAATCCACAGAACTTAAAGAGCAAACTATACTAAGCTCTACACTGTTTATTAATATTCTACCTATATCTAAAGTACAGTACCTTGGTTTAAGAATTGATTAATTCTGGGAGCACATTCACAACCTAAAATGCTTGTACAGTATTCTAAAAGAATTTTTCCCATGAGAAATGAAATCAATTTGATGTGTTCTGCAAGTTCATAAATATACATTTAAACTTATCTTAAGGGTTTTGTTAAGGTAATCCTTGAACAATCTATAACCCTTAACAATAGAAATGAATAAAGAACAATATTTCACAAGGAAACAGATATTATTAACATATTAACTTGCACTTTAGCTTTGAGGAGAGTCATGGGTAGCATACGGGAGACAAAAAAGGGGGAGGAGGCTACAACCTGGAAGGAGAATCTCCCTTGATGAGTAGTTCTGGTAAAATATTGGCAGTTCTTTCTCTTGAATGACATTCACTATCAATAAGTGAATCATTTAATTTATGCTTTATGGACAGTAGCTTGTCTTTTTTTACACTCTTACATTCAATTTTGACAAGGAACCTATCTATAGATAGGCTGCCTTTGAATTTTCTTTAAAATGGCATAAAAGTGGGTTAAAAGTCACAAGAACAATGCTTTGGTGGCGTATGGGCACTGTGTGGCTGATTTAGTCCTAGTCTCGTTAGTACTTGTTGACAAAATACGCCCATATTTTTGCTCACAGACAGATGCAATACTGGTAACCCAATTCAAATGTGTATGCTCCTATCCTGATTTACTTGTATTCAAAGTTACTCGTAACCAGAGGTAGTACTGTAGTTCAAGGACAATCAAGAGTTTAGAGATCCTCATAGCATGATGTATCATACCACCATTGAATTGGGAATTTTCTGAGTAGGCAATTGGATTTTGTGATACAAAGATATAGGTTTCAGAGAAAAGGCACTTTTTTGGATAATGATCATAAGGTTATTGGATAAAGATTATAATATGCTGAATGTCACTTTGCTTCATGTTTGGCAAGTGCGCTTATGCAAAAAAAGAGAGAGAGAGAGAGAGAGAGAGAGAGAGAGAGAGAGAGAGAGAGAGAGAGAGAGAGAGAGAGAGAGAGAGAGAGAGAGAGAGAGAGAGAGAATGTAATTTCATAATTAAAAATTAACACTTCAAACTTATAACCTCATAACCAACTGCTTTCATTTGCTTGGTTGGTCTGAGTATAGGTGGTCTATGGTAGGCCTCACATCATCCTTCTCATACCTTTTGTTATTCTGTAGTGTGTGCAAAATAAATAGCCAGTGGGTGAGTGAAGAAGTTCCAAGGCAAATGATTTTAGGTATGGAAATATTTCCTTTAAAAAAGTGATCTAACAGAAGTTGAACTATCAGATAACAAGATTGCTAGTAACAATAATAAAATAAAAAATACTTTGGAAGACAACCTTTTATTAGACTGTACATATATCACTACAGATGCTTATTGTCTCAATTGTATTAATTTTGCAAGGAGTTTTCCATACAGTAGTTTTGATGATTTTTCATTCCTTTCTACTGTTTTCCATCAATAAAGTTCCATTTTTCATGGTTCACATTGGGGATATATATATTCAGTCATTAAGATTCTTTTATTGCACCAAAAATAAGTTTAATATATCTGTGATCTGCATAAAAATTCAGTAAATTTTGAGGCATAGATCTTTAAAAAGGCTGATCAATTCATTGCCTCTTAATTGTGCCACATTTTGCATTTAGAGGAACAGTGAAGTATTGAAGAGCTGTGGCCATTTTGGTTGTATTAACACAGTTTTGGCTAGTCTGAGAGGGCATGAATTTTCTCATTAGTTAAAGGCTAGGCACCTGACTGTACAAGTGTGGACCTCATACCACCTAATTGGTGTAGCTGACCCTTCTCAGGGAATAATCCTACAGTGGTGTTGCTTGGCTTCTGGGCTTTAATTTGTTACTATAATCACTGCGGTAGCCAGGCTGTTATCTCAATGATCTGATGTAGCTAAAAATTTTCTGAGATGATGATGATGATTGGCTAAGGTAGAATCCTAGTTGGGAAAGCCGTGCTATAAGTCCAAGGGCTCCAACAGGGAAAATAGTCCAGTGAGGAAATGAAATAAATAAACTACAAGAGAAGTAGTGAACAATTAAAATATTTTAAGAACTGTAACTATGAAGCAACAATAAAACAAACAAATGCATTTGTATATCTAGGTAGTATAACAACAAGTGATGCAAGATGTAATAAATAGAAAAGAGGCTACTAATAGCAAAAAATGCATTCATCAGTATGAAAACTAAATGACAAACAACAGGATAGGGATTCAGATAAGATTATACATTGTTAGCAAGGATTTGGATACAGATGAGGAACAGGACCAGACTGCACAACTCCAGGTTAAGATTAGATATTCAAACTAACAAGTGGGCAAGAAAATCAAGGTCACTGTTCTCTAATACACACCTACAAGTGAATCTAGGTAGTAGAAATAACCATCAATCTGTATTATAAAAGCAAGTATACTCAATTAATATTAAGAGGGTGAATGTGCTAACTGAGAAATCATATCAGACAAAATTTCCACCGTGAACCTGGAACACAACTTGAATTTTGTTGCATTTTCCCAAAATGTAAATATTGGATGCTTCATAATGAAAAAGACCCACCACCCTGGGTGTAAGATGTTTTGAAAGGGACTAATGTGGTCTACCAGTACTAATGTCCAATCCATAAATGCATTTGCAGCTACATTGGGATTAGCATCATGCATCTCTTAAACAGGTTAGCTTGCCCAATAAATCAGGGTGTAATCAAGGCACACTTCATATGGATCATATGTTACCTAAGAAGACATAATCAAGAACACTGAAGTAATTAGCAATGCCTGCAAAGTAAAGCATCTCAAAGTATTATAAAAATTTAAGAAGAAACCAACGTTAATAGTTTCATCATTAGGGTGAGTTCTGGACGAACCGTACATACGGATGTACCGTACAAAAGCTCTTAAGACCATATGTATTATTTTAAGCTAGTTAGCGTCTAAAGAGTGAAAGAGAAAACGGAGTTACAAAGCTCTGTCCCTTCATTGGAGAACGGGAACCAACAGCGCATGAATGAAGAGAGTTTTTCAATTTTTCTCATTCCTGATGTAATATTTTGTCTCTAAGTTATGGTTTGTGGTGCTTATGATTCAAAATAAATCTAATTACTGAGACTCTTTGATGAGCTTATCAACTTTGAATCATTGGATTTTATTGACTCAACAATCTCTACGACAGATAAGGTTGATAAAGAGAGATAGTATTGTGAATAAGTCTACGCTTGGTTTTTTTCAAAAATTGACTAAATACAAAGATTATGTTTTGGGAAAAGTAGAAGGTTATATTGCAAACCACGTAACTAAATTCAATCTGTTGATGGAAAAGATAAAGCAAGAAATTAAATATTACTTGCGAGTATGCTATATCTATATATAGACAAAAACTTTTTGGTTGAAATTTGATTTCAAGCTAATTACAATTTTGGTACACGGGTTTAATTTTTTACCTACACAGTATCTAAACATATTTGAAATAGTGTTATTTCAAAATTGTGGTTTTTCTTCTTTTCTAGATAGCAATATTTTTCATACCATGTAGTTTCATTTTCCTTTGATAATTTTTTATGAAAAAAGACTGAAGCAGCAATACAGTATGTATAGGCCCATTTGAAGCTTTCTCTCTTAAAACTTGCTCAAGAAATATACCATATACTATATCTTGCTGAAGTGTTATTATATAACCAATGATATGAATTAGTACGATATTTTAGACTTGTAACTATTTATAGGGAATAGCACTTTCTCATTCTCTATTGTTATCCTACTAAAATTAATTTTATGTCCTTGAAAACTACCTCCTTCTCACCCTGTCACACTTGAAATGTCCTTTCATTGCCTATTCTAAATTTAAGTAAATTCTTTATTGAAAATTAATACTCCAATCACATTCAAATGGGGAAACTTTGTGGTTAGTTTCATCCCTACTAAAGGAGAGAAATGCTCTTAAAATCAGATGTTGGGTTTACCAATGTGCTGCAATTTTGATTAAGGAGTTTAACTGATTTTGTCAGGAAATGGTCTAACTAATTTACTACAATTAGTAATGAAGGTACAGTGGAACCTCTATATACGATTGTTCCAACATCCGGCGTAAAATTCGATCGAATTCTCGTCTCGACACCCGACGTCATGCTCCAACATCTGACGTAGACCATACACATAAAATTTTCTCAAAGCGTCGGTCGTAGTTTCTTGTTTACGCCGGTAAATGGCAGCATGTCGGAGGGACGCCAGTGAGCGTCACGTCGGTCAGTTCTCTGTTCTCGTGCGCATCGTGTGGTTGTACCCTGTTCACCCGTTATTAACAGCAGTAAAACCATCGAAGAGGATCACCATTATTTCAAAACATCGCAACCCTACCCTGGAAGAGATGGAACGCCTTTTGTTAATATGGATAAAGGACAAAGAGATTGTTGGTGATACGATCACTGAAACGATAATTTTCGATAAGGCCAGCGCTAACTATTGTGACTTGAAGGTGGCGGGCTCTGGGGGTGACGCGAGGGAGAGTTCAACCAATCCTATGACGGAGAAATTCAAGGCATCTCGCGGTTGGTTCGA
>NC_090731.1:115307549-115315049 GCF_036898095.1 Palaemon carinicauda | reverse complement strand
TTCCTACATTTTTGCTTTCTCTATTCAAATCTTTTATCATCTTTTGCCATACCTCTCATTAATTACTAAACTAAGCTATGTCCTCTGCAAATCATTAATGTTAATTCCTACATTTTCCCAATCTAATTTTTTTCAAACTACTACTAGGCATGCTGTGAATAATTTAAGAGAGATAGGGTCTCCCTCTCTAACTCCTTTTTCTATCAAAATTTTCTCACTGGCCTTATATAGTTTTAGGTATGCTGTACTGCCTGTATAGATATCTACAAGTGTTCTAACATAAGATTTGTCAATTCCTTGTTTTTGAAAGGAGTTCATTACTGCGAAAGTTTTGAGAAAATCATAAGCTTTCTCATAGTCTATCAATGACACAGATAGTGGTTTGTCATAGCTGGTTAATTTTCATGGATATGGTCAGTTGTTGAATGCCCACTTCTAAAGCCTGCCTACTCTCTTGGTTGATTAAAGTCTAACTGTCTTTCTATTTGGCCTAATATGATCATTGTAAATCTTATATATTACTGAGATTAAACTTATTACACGGTAATTTTAAGGTATTTTGTGCATCCCTTTTGGTGAATTAGTATAATGATAAGATTTTTTCAAGTTATAAGTACCGAGCATTTTTGTAGACATCTTGTGAAAAGTTCTTTCAGTTTTACTGCAATGAAATATTCCCCAAGTATTACTAAATTAATTGTCAGGCCATCTTCCCCAACTGCTTTGCCTCTTTTCATGCCTTTTAATGCTTTCTTTATTTTGGTACCAGCAAATGTGATTCATTACAGTATTTCTATTGGCAAAGTTACCTATTACATCACTATTGTAAAGCATTGTATAGAAGTCCTCTGCAATTTTATCAGTCCATCTCTATTGTTGACATCTCCACTTTCATTCTTTTAAGCAAACACCTGCTGGCACCCTATTCAAAGTCTTCTTTTCATCAGTTTGATGCTTCTTCCATTTAGTTTGGTCTGGATGTGTTTACAAATGTCTTTGGTTTTTTTTATTTTTTATAGTTGTAGATAGCTCTGCTAATTCTATTTCATCTCTCTTGTAATTTACCATCATTTCCAATCTTTTCATTATCATATATATATATATATATATATATATATATATATATATATATATATATATATATATATATATATATATATATATATATACACATATACATACATACATACATACATATATATATATATATATATATATATATATATATATATATATATTTATATATATATATATATATATATATATATATATATATATATATATATATATATATATATATATATATATATATATTATATATATATACACATACATATCTATATGATATATAGATACAAACAACCTTACTATATAAATACTTGCTTCAGACCAGTCCCTCTCAGAAAACACAGGTACAATATAGGCATGTTAAAGTAAATAAGTATTTATAAGTACACACATAACACTTAAGGATAAGCGACGTGAAGTCAGAACTGATATGGGTTGAACTGATGTCAATAGGGGTGTTAGTATAAAGCATTTATATATAAATTTATATATACAGTATATACACACATACATATATTGCCACTTTCTCTAAAAAGAAAAGTATTTAATCAGATGGTCCTACCAGTTTTAACATATGCATCAGATACCTGGAGCCTTACTAAAACCTTTGAACATAAGCTAGCTACAACTCAAAGAACTAAGGAAAGAATAATGATGGGAATAACTCTAAGAGGCAGAAAAAGAGCAACATGGATACACAAGCAAACTAAAGTAGAGGGTATTCTAACAATATGTAAGAAAAAGAAATGGAGAGGGGCAGGATTTATAATGAAAATGACATATATTACATGTTCATTACGAATAACACACTGGATCCCTAGAGATTGCAAATGAAGCATGGGAAGGTAGAGAAGATGATGGATGATGCACAAGCTGAGAAAATTTTGCAGGTATAGACTGTCATAGAAAGACCATAAACATACTCGCATTGAAGTGACATGTCTGAGGCCTTTGGATTGTGTGTGTGTGTGTGTGTGTGTGTGTGTGTGTGTGTGTGTGTGTGTGTATATATATATATATATATATATATATATATATATATATATATATATATATATATATATATATATTTAAATATATAGATACTGGTATATATACCCATAGGCCTATATAATTATACGTTAATATATATATATATATATATATATATATATATATATATATATATATATATATATATATATATATATATATATATATATATATATATATATATATATATATATATATATATATATATATATATATATATATATATATATATATATATATATATATATATATATATATATATATATATATATATATATATATATATATATATATATATATATATATATATACCGGGTATATATATATATATACATATATATATATATATATATATATATATATATATATATATATATATATATATATATATATATATATATATATATATATACACACACACTGTCTCGTAGTTATTATTTGAAACCCCTGCTTGGGGTCATGTTAATGACCGCTGCCTGCTGGCTTGCCTGGAATGCATGCTGCCTCAGCTTCCACCGGTGACAGGATTCTGTTGCCGTCTCAATTTATCAACACAGGGCTTTTGTTGTCACCTCATCTTTCTTACAGAATGTGCGGACGAGCATGCAGCCAGGAGACGAAGAACATCCGGAAACATCCGGGTAGGGCCAGAACGGACTACTACCACAACACCCATAGGCCCGGTGGCACCTGCCTACGGACGCCATAACCACGTCCTACGGTGTGCCACGCATAACCGCCAATCGGGATGGAGCCTTTGTCAGATTAAAGGGCTCATGTCGCTCCGGTGTCCAAGAACTCAGATAAGAAAGTTTTTAATGAAGTATGAAGTTACAATTGGCTTTGAAGTTTTAAATTAGAGTATGACAACCAGTTAATTAGATTTCGTCTCCTCGTTGTAAGCTCGCCCTAAAAGAATTAAGACGTAATGTTTGTTAATGTAAGAGCACTTATCATTTTAATAATAAGGACGCTGTGCAGAATTTTCAGTTAACTTAGAAAAATCAGGAGTGCTCAAGATTGAACTTGTAAATTGTTTATCTAAATACAAGAAGTTTGAACTGCAGATTAATCTCTGACTCATCCCGTTTCTTGAAATCTATTATGTTTTAATTTGTCTGTAACTTGATAAATTTGGTGGCTTTGCGATGGGATAAGTTCAATGATTTAGTGAAAAAAAAATAAATTACAACATGAGTGTACAGGGACCTGAAGATTTGTACATTGAAATCGACGAAACCATCGGAGGCCTACGGCATTTCGTAAGGACCCAAGGTGAACCTGTACACAGTGGAACATCGATGGGCAGAGAGAGACTAGCACAGTAGGGAGAATACCAAAACAGCCTTTCACTAGAGATGGGTTCGAACCCCGGGCCAGAGCGAATGTATGAAACAGCCAAAACCAAACATTTCTGAGTTCTGTGGAAGCAGCGACGACGGAGCAATGTTGGACTGATCGTCAGAAAATCATCGTGGCAAAACAGAGAATTCGAGGAAATGCCCTTAGGATAGTGAGGAGAGAACTTGAATTCATGAAACCCAGGTCATGGGCACATCTGAGAAGACACATACAACGGAGGTTAGGCCTAAGTACTGCCAGTAACTTTGTTCCTGTCCGGAAGGAAGCAACCAGGAGTTTTGTGGATCAGTACCTATGGAGGACCTGTGGGGAGGAGACCTTAGCGCCCTTACATCGAATCGAGAGGCCGAAATAGACGGTGGCCAAGAGAGGAAATTGAAAGGAAACACATTCGTCCTAGAGAGGATGACACGGCAATGTTCCTGTTGGAAGAGAAGACGGTACCTCCTCATGTACGTCTAAAATCGTCTCCGTATTTCGTTTCCCATCGCGGGAGCAACAGCATCGAAAATTGCCATTCAAAATGGCGACCCAGGACCCTGTCAACGGCAGTTGGAGTGTGTTTGATTACCCTTGCCATAAAGGATTTCGTCGTCCAAGCAGCAGCAGCGGGCGTATTGGTAGAAATGGCATGCCCACCAAGGTCAAGGACAATCCCGAAAAGTGGAAGAGGTCCCAGACAGCAACTGTAGGATGAGGGACCCAAGGCGACCCACAGCAATCAACCCACCACAGAAGTTAAGTAACATGGTACAAAATCTATAGTTTTATGGTTAACTAATGTGTTTAGAGATTTTGTAAAAAGTATGTAGAGGTACGAAACTATCATTCCGTTTTCTTTACGTAATGTTGAAGCTAAATGAAAGAACACTAGTTTTGGTTGAAGAAAGTAACTAGTCATGTAAAATGTTTACGGTGTTAAAGCTTCGAGTAAAGATTAATTTTCCTGTTCACAAAAGAAGAAAATCGGATTGATTTTGTTGGTTTGTGGTTAAATGAGAAATTGTTCTTTATGCTGTATGAACTATAAGTTTTCATTGCATAGTTTCTTTGACTTACAGTAGTTTAAGTGTGTTTTTTGAGACCTTGTGGTCAAAGATGTTAAATGTGATTTTTGGGAAAAGAAGTAAAGTCACATGTTGAGATAACTTTGTGTTAACAATAACAAGTTGTTTAATTCCAGAGAGGAAATGTAGAACGTTTGTGAGTTCAGAGTTAAGACGTAAGTTATGAAGTTCTTTATGATGTTCCTTTTGAGTGTGTACTTAATAAAATTATGGAGAAAAAAGATGTAAATTGGGTACATTAGTAATTTGGGAAATGAGTGTCACAATATTTGTTCTTACGTCATATTCCGTGATGTCGATCAATAGCATACTTAGGTCACTATGAGATGTTTTAAAAAAAAGAGTTAAGCTATTGTTTGTCAGTTTTCATCTGAGATTATCCTAATTGAGGAACACGAGTTGTTAACGTAATAACAGAAGCGAGTTCAGTTGTTAACAGTTGTTAAGTAATTAGTAATGTCACATAGGAGATTTAAAACATTTTGCGTTTAGGTTTCTTTTAGTTACATTGTGTCATAAGTGATTTGTTTGCCAATGTTCGGTCTGAATGATGATGCCAAGCATTGTTAACAAATTATCCTGGACAAGTAATGTCAAATGATTTAACAGGGAGTCTGAATGCATTTTAGGTTCAAAGGGTACCCAATTAGAGTCAGCTGACATAAATGAAGATGAATAAAACAAATGTGATGATGTGTGAATTCCCTGAGCAAGCATTATGATGTCACAACCACTGTTAAATAGCACACCTTGAGTGAGTTTTTTGTGTGTTGAGAAGAAATCTAAGATTTTGACAAGTAACGTAAATTCTTTTTGCTTAAAGGTCAGAATTAAATCTTTGTTTTCTAACTCTGTAGAGGATTATGTGTTTTGGAAAAATCGTGACAAGTAAACAAAAATTTATTGTTTTTAGGTAATAATTGACAACACGATATAGAGAAGAGAATTTTAGTTCTTATGGGCTTGTCAGTTCTAGTTAATTTGCGAGAACAAATAAATTATGTGAAAATTTTGAGAAATAGCGAACAAGTTGCCGTAGATTTTCATCTGTTTGTGGTCAAGAATAAAGTAAATAATCGGAATGATTGTAAAACCAGATATTAGTGACACGATAGTTTTAACAGTAGGCCTAGTGTTGCAAGACTTGATAGGCTAACCTATGGTTTGAAGAATAGCTTAGTCAAGCAATAAACTCTGATTCATGTATTGAGTTCTTAGGTTAATTCCCTATTTTTGAGTATCAAGGGAATCATCTCAACTAAACAAATGTTGGGTTAGAAGGTGACAATGTGTAACCATACCGTTGCCTTCATTAGTTAGTTAATGTTTGATAAGAAAATTTAATGTTTAATGTCAGATTGTGTTAAAGAAAAAATGGATATGTTTATGGTATCAAGTATAACGTAAAGAGTGGATTTGATTGTAATTAAGTGATTTGGTGAATCCACGAGATAACGCCTAGTGTTTTAGTGGCTTTGCGTACGTTTAGAGACAAATAAGAGGCTAGTTAATTGCCTTTCAGAGATATGTAAGTCTCAGGGACTTATCTCAAAGGCAAAAAGAGACTTTGGTTTGTTTTCTGTTTTTGTTTGTGCCATAATGCCTTTATTGTGCATAAGTTAAGGATGTAATTTTAAGGTTTTGAGCTCAGTTTTTTTTTTTTTTTTTTTCAGTTTCAGTATTTTTTTATACCCTATGCATATTTGTTTCTTTTTCTGATGTTTTCAGCTTTAAGTTCGTTACTCGCTGAAAGATGCGAGGGAGAAAGAGTTTGTCCCATCTCAGTCTCTGTGTGAGCAAATGTTTGTGTTCGCATACATGTGTGCATAGAGAGGGGGGGGGGACAGATCAGCTGGTGGGTGTGAAAACGTCACCCAAGCCCTTCTTCTGATGAGAAGGAGAGAGAGAGGTGCGAGATTGCGCACGCGCAGGAGCGGCGTCAGTATGTTCGCAGAATTAAAAAAAAAAAAAATAATAATGTGGAGATGACTGTGAGAGTTGTTTCCTTGTGAGAAAAAATGAGAGGGAACTGTTTTCTTTTTTGCTAATGATTGTCCCATAAGGGTAGGGAAGTAAGAAAGTCTTTTCTTTGAAGTTTTTTTCTTTTTCGTGGAAATTGATTAAAAAGATTTTTTTTGTTGACCTCAGTGACAGGTTATGAAGAGTTTGTTATGTTCTGAATAGAGTTTAACGCAATATGGGAACAGTTTTGACTTTGAAGAAATTCTACGGCGTTTAGTTTTAACGTAAATTTACGTTTTCCGCCTTGTATTTTTTGTTGTTTGAGGTTTAACGTAGGTCTGATTGGAATGGTTTTCCCTATTAGTAATTGCGTTAAGAAATTTCGGTTTCAAATTAGTTCTCTGTGATGAGTGGTTGCACTCCCCGAGAGAGATTGGTTCGTCAAACGTTTAATCGGGCTCCACAAGGCACTAAAAGCATTGGAAGACCCAGGCCTACACTTAGGGCTGTAAAGTGCGATGAAGATTATGATGATGTGATGGTAACACAAATGCATTTGTTTGTGTGATGTGGGTCAGCTTGGATGAATAAGTGTCATAGAATGATTGTTGTTTGTTTGACAGAGTTTGAGTTTTGCTTAGTTTGAGTTCGAGCAAATGAGATGAGACAACACAAGATGGGAATGTCGCTGTTGTGAAAGCGATGTGTGTAGGTTGTGTCTCTGTTGTGAAATTTCTGCCAGAAAGCTTGTTTTCTGTTGTGATGCAAGCAATGTGTCAGCAGTTTGCCCAAATTGGAATTTGAATAACTAGGCATGGAGAGTTCATAGCTCTGATGACGAGAGAGAGAGAGAGAGAGAGAGAGAGAGAGAGAGAGACTTTCTGTACTTGGGCGTCAAGATGTCCTTAGAGTTTTTGATGTCCCTTGTGAGTTGGCAGAGGCTAATTGAGGAATTAGTTTTCTTTTTTCACCGTCTGGTTGGATTGGTGTTCTGTTTTAATACTATTTT
>NC_090731.1:115240049-115302549 GCF_036898095.1 Palaemon carinicauda | reverse complement strand
TTATTTAACTCATACAGATATAATTATCAAACAAGAATTACAAACAATCAATTTCAAGGCTAGTCATTAAACTAGCAGAAAATCTTAATTTGATAATGTACTTCCTTGAAATTCTGTAATCTAGATAACTATCTGCTATAATATGACCAGAACTAATGATCAAAATTTTAGTATTTAGGAATTCACTGATAGCTGACTTGTAGCAATATTAAAATTATTTCAAAATAACAACTCTGATCGTTTTATTCAATGTATTAACCCTTTTACCCCCAGGGTATTTGGAAATTTCCAACCTTTAACCCCGAAGGGGTTATTTTTTTTCAAGCACATTTTGCAGTATATTTTTTTTTTTTTAAATTACTCTAACAGCCTTAATTTTTGTCAGAGAGAGGTCAGGTTGGTCTCATTCTCTTGGAAAATGCCTGAAATTTCTCAAAAAATTATCAAAAATATGCAAAAAAAAAGCAGTTTTTGGCAAGGACGTACCGGTACGTCCATGGGGGTAAAGGGACAAGTTTTGTGAAACGTACCAGTACGTCATTTGGGGGTAAAAGGGTTAAAACGTTTAAATAATCTTATTACCTAAACAAAGCTACTGATGATTTGTAGACTTGAGATGCGTACTGCACATAACAATAAAAACTATTAATATTGTATATTTCATTTCATAACACCATGTAGTGTTTTGTTACCACTTAGTAAAATCTGGGGCTAGCTACTTCATCCAAAAAAGGAATTCACCAAGAACAATAAGGTTAGCAACTTCTGGTGGCACCCACCCGATAAAACAGTATGATAAAAATATCTCAATGAAAAGTGCTGTATTATCAAAGGATGACCACCTGCTTTTGCTAATTGTACATATGATCCATCAAAATCTTTTGAGCTAAAAACATCAGGCTATTAAAGGAAATTATACAAGTAAAGGTTTAAATCACAAGAAACATACCAGGAGAATTCTACTGCAGTCATTTCCCTTTTTTCCTGTCCTCTAAAAGCTTTGATGAAAATTGTTTAGTTTCACAAGAAAGCACAAAAAACTTGTAACTGGAGTAGAAAAATCTCAACATAAAAAATAACACATGCAACCACACACATTTACAAACCAGCAGCAGCAGACAACCTTCAAAATAAATAGCACCAGAATTTATGCATATCCTTAGGCGAGTTCATTGTATGACTGAATTACATTTAAAAAGCCATAATTTCATTCCATGTCAATAAGTTCAGAATTAATTGTTCAAGTGACTCTCAACATAGAGTCTCATACCTAATGAAAAAAATTAAATTATGTGTATGCATAATCAATTCTGCATACTGTACAAGATTTAATAACACAATCTTTAATATATCTGAAAAGCTACTAACTTTGATTACATTTAAATGAAAACACAGCTAATTAGGACATTTCAACAAATATCTAAAAAATTCTATTATCAAATGACATACAGTAAAAAAAACATAAATAATGATGACATGAAAAAAAACAATATCAAAATGTACGTCACCTGTCTTCCAGACACCAGAATAGTAGTGATGTAAGGCGATATGGATTCCACCTCTCGGGATAGCAAAGCATTACATTGTCGGACCACAGACCAATATCTTAGTGAGGAAGACTGATGAAGTAGTGAGGATACACGGTCTTGAACTGTAGGGCAGGGGGAATCAATTGCACCATGCAAATTAAATGCAATACCAGTTTAGTTGGTTGAAAGTTCTGTCAATGCTATACAGTTGTTGGAGGAGTTCAAAAGAAAAATTCAAAGCGCTACCACTTGTATAAATAGGAAGGAAGAGGAAAACCGTCACAAGTAGATGTCAATAGAATCTAAACCCTTTACAGTAAGTTTGTCTTATCCAAACTACAAATACCTAAATGGTTATCCTTAGATAAGAAGATTAATACAGCATCAATGAAAAGAAGAAAACACCTTTTATATACAGTATTTCAAATAAGACATATCAAAATCAAAATTTCCACAACGAAGTACTACAGCGTGTTACACTTTCAATTAAAGCAAAATAAAAATGGAAAGGTAATAAATTTTATGTCTCAAGATTAAATTGGATATAATTCTTGACTCTTAAAAGATATCAATTCCAAAAATTAATCTCAAACTTTCAAAAGCCTTATTTTTCTTACATTAAAGCCATTGCTTCACAAGAGGCTTTTATATATAGTACTTTGAAAATTAAGATATTTTATTCGCGAAAAGTTTATCAAGATGAAAAGATTTCCCTCCTGTGAGGAGAGCAATCCTAAGTGAGGGTGCTCTCTCACCACCTTCATTACTTTAAAGCTTCAGCATCAAATTAATGCACATGAATATGTGAAGAAGGGAAGATACTGGGACTTTAGTGTAAGGCAATAGTTGGATTTTTACAACATTTTTTTTTCATAATAAACAGATATGGGCCAAAACATAATTTATAAAGGAAGTATCATAAATAGAGAAGGGTTCTCAAAATAATGTAAATAAAGAATAATAACTCAAAGTTCAGGTTAAGAGTAAGAACTAGCTTCATATATGGCAACAGAAAATGTAGGCTGGTTAGGGTTTGTAAGACTGGAAGTTGTATCATGGCATGTAGATGAAATTTTGAATTCCGATAATCACCAAAAGGGGGATATGAGGATAACCGAAATTAAGTGAAACTGGTGAGATAGAGGAAAATACACTGGAACCTTGACAAACGATTGCTCTAATATACAAATGTTTTGAGATACAACAGAAAATTTCCGAAAATATATGCTTAGATATACAACGAAATAGTTGAGATACGATTTTCCAATGAGTGATAGTTGTATAGGCAACTGATAGATAGCGTTTGGTCTGTTTGTTTGTTGGTGCTGCATCGTTAACACGTCGTTGTGTAGTTTGCTGTATTTGTGCCTATTTTTCGTGTTATTTTGTCTATTTTTATTATTTACCATGGGTCCCAAAGCTAAAGACAAAGCAGGTGATAAGAAAACACCCAAGAAAATTAACTCAATGGAAGCAAAATATGAAATTACATATAGCAAATCCTTCCACGTGAAGGTGATGATGAGTAAGTGTTTACGTAATTAAGAAAAAATAAATAAAAATAAGTTAAGCAATGTTATTTCATTTGTGTTTATTACGTAGTTATTAGTCTACATAGGTAAATAAAAAGAGAAAAAATCGTTCCCTGCCACCCCTCCCTACCTCCTCCTCCTGTTGGCCTCACGTCATCTTTCGTTGTGGTAAGTAAAATTCTTCTTTTTTTTTATTGATTTTATTAAAATTTATCATCACTTATCACATTACTACTGTATGTTATTCTATCATTATGTGTGTTCTTACACTTTTATTTGTGTATAAATTGTGGATATTATATGTAATTTAGCTGTGTTTTGGTGTGGTTTCATAGCGCTAGAACGGATTAATACATATTACATTATTTTAAA
The DNA here is from genome assembly GCF_036898095.1 of Palaemon carinicauda. Lineage (NCBI taxonomy): Eukaryota > Metazoa > Arthropoda > Malacostraca > Decapoda > Palaemonidae > Palaemon > Palaemon carinicauda. The sequence continues at coordinate 115,299,116 of NC_090731.1, read as the reverse complement.
TGGGAAAAAATGCTTTGGGATACAACTGTTTTGATTTACGATGATGGTAATGGAACAAATTAAATTTGTATGTCAAGTTTCCACTGTACCTAATTATCCCAACTGGGACAGTCACACAACACAAAGCCTTACCAAAAAAGTAGGGAGACATCTCTGAGGTATGAGGTGGAGGAATGAAACTTTCATGAGGTAGTAGGTTGGCCAGGGCAACAGCCACCTGTTGAGATACTACCACTAGAGAGTTACTGGGTCCTTTGACTAGCCAGACAATACTAAATGGCATAAATTTGGAAGGCACTGGTAAAATTTGTTTATTTTAATATCGTCCCCAAAATATGCTTCAGAGTTAAACAAATTTCTGGGCTCAACCTGTGCCACTTCGTGAAATGCTCCTTTAGCATCATTTCTAAGGTATATTTCTGCTATATATTACCAGAAAAAAAGTTGCATTGGAATGCTAGGGATGAACCCAGCTCACTCACCTATATAAGGTATCGGTATAGTAACTGGGGCGTGAAAACCACTGTCAGAGGTCTCGCGCCATTTAGATCTCTCCTCTTCAAATTCCCCCGTTACTACGAGGTGCCGTTCTACATTCCACTACTGATCGCTACTACTACTACCTCCACCTACGCAATCACCTTCACTCCTTTCATAGCATCTTTGGTGTACGCACGCGTTCCTTTTGATTCTTGTGTTTTGGGTGTTTCTTGCGCAAGATGTCGGATCTTCAAGCTTCTACCACCAAGTTGAGTATTAAAACTATTAGTTTTGAGGTTCTGGAAGTAGCGATATCCGATATAATCATTACTTAGATGTTTGAGTTCGGGAGTCGGAGATTACCGCTCCCTGTCAGCCATTTTGGAGTCGCTACCTCCAAGAGCCTTTGTTTACTTGACGACTAGCAATTAGTTCCTCATACTAATTGTATTTAGTTTTGATCTTTCACATCGCGCAGGCTCATTGCCATTTCACATTATGCGATGCTTTATTTTACAAATATTATGAATGTTAAATCAATTAATTTGGAACAACTTTATTTAGGTTATGGGCTTGCATGGCTACCCGACCGAGCCGTGTACGACCTTGGAAGGTAGCCTTCACCAGCCCGAGTCCTGGTGTTCAGATTATTTTAATTTTAAGGATTTATTTAACTCTTATTAATGTAAGTTGTTACTATTCTTAAATATAAGAGATAGGTCCTTTTGTTGAAGTTTTTATTGAGAGGAACCTCAGGTTAGCAGGATTTTATCCTTGTCATTATCGTCCCAAATCGGTATCCTACCCGATTGGGTATTTCAATATTAGTGTTGTAGTCTTCCCGACCAAGTCGGTAGCTACCCGATTTTGGAGGGCTAGGCTAACGCATTTTCCATTCATGTTTTCCCCTGCGTTCCTCTCTTACATGATTATCGTCATTATTATTTTTGCTTGCCATCATAACTTATATATATATTATTTGTTTCGTTATTTAATTGTTTTATATATTTATGGTCATTCTGTTTTTACGTTTGAGCGGTTCTCGTGGAGCTGTTTCTCGGAGGGTTGTCACACCTGGCCGGTTACAGGTCCACTTGATCGCCTCGAGCCACGCTCTTGGCTGGTTCCCGCTGGCTACCCAACTAGGTGGAGTACGCCTCTCCTTATCCCTCTCCCGGGGTACCTCATGACTCACTCTCTATAGAGATTAAGCGGAGAACAGCTGATTTGTATTTTGGTCGAGTACGCTCACATACGACGGGTTGTCGTAAGCCGTGCTCTCCCCTGGCCGCTTCGACTGGTCCCCGGGTGGGCCGGGAAGATTACGGGTTGCGTGTTAGGTATTCTTCAGATGTGATTTTCTTCGTTGTTTTTTCATTCATTTATTATTTAGAGTTAGCCTACCGTAGTGCGTAGGCTATCTATACGTTTAGACGAAGTAATCACGGAAGAATTTCCTTATGATTTATATTTTTAGTTTTAGAAAAATGTTATATTTGACTATTATTGTCGCTGTCCCTTAAAAGGTACCCGGGGCTGGTGGGAGTCCTCCTCCCTCCCTAACCTTCTTTTTTCGGGACACCCCTACCCTAGTAGGCGTTTAAGACCCTTGGGTCATACTCAGTTGGCTACCCGGAGCCAACGGGAGGTATTTCATTTAACAACAATTGTTAACTTTATACATTCCCGGCACTGACGGGATGATATATCCTCAGTTACAACAACAATAATAACAATGAATGATCATAAATTAGTATCAAATTAGTATCATAATGTTTACATTCATATGGATACTACTTCGGTTTAGTTTTAAGAACCCGGAGCCTCCGGTGGTCCTATTAGGATACTCATGTATCATTCTTATTCACAGGTGGTCCGATGCCAGATGACAGCCTGTGTGGCTGTTTTGCAGCAAGCCTGTGGGCATGAGGTCTGCCGATCTCATGCTCCGTGTGCGGTCCAGGTAGACGATCTACTGGTGTGGCACTTGGACGGGTGCGAGATTTGCTACGGGCTGGTCTCTACCTTAACCGCGGATTCGGTAGGTGTTCCCGTCGGTCAGTCTAATAATTAATTGAAGTATAAGCTGATAGAGTTTAAAGGAGATTATTTCTATATATATATATATATATATATATATATATATATATATATATATATATATATATATATATATATCTTAGACGACGGGTTTGCCAGGAATATTAGTAACAGAATATTCTCTTTCAGATCCCTCAGACCACCAAGAGTTCTGCCTTGTCGATCCTCAAGATCTGGGTTGGCGGGTTCGCCAGGAATGTAAAGGCAAAGAAGCCATACGTCCTTTCTGAGGAGATATGTGACTTAATCTACCCCAACGCCAAGATTTCGGCAGCCGTAGCCAAGGAAGTGGCGGATCTCATCATCGCCAAGATCGGGAAAGATACTCTGATTTTGTCGGAGGAACTGGAGGGACTCGGAGAGACGGTTCTGGAGGATGTTGCAGCCATCAACTTGGACCTGGAGCCGATGGTTCTGGACGACACAGAACAAGGTAGGGAGGTAAGTGAGGAAGGAGGTGCACGGTCTAGGATACCCATTCCTAGCCTGTCACCGTCTTCTTCTTCTATAACTTCTTTCCAAGGGTTTACTGGGAAGAACGTGGCTGGGGTCAGGCCATGCCCAGTAAAACCCTAAAATTAAACAAATAAAAAAGACCTTACCCAAGACAACTAAGTCTTCCAAGCTGCCAAAACCATCTAAGTCTTCTTTATCCGCTAGGGTATTGAAGGACTCAGCAGTAGCTACTTCCTCTCACCATGGGTCAAGAGCCAGGAGCAGCTCGAGAGCTAAGACCCCGGAAGTACCCTTTGATCCGGCGGCTTTTTCGAGCCAGTTAATGGAGCAGATGGGCAGCATAGTGCAGTCCCAGATTGGATCCCTAGTTGGCACCCTGACATAGAGACTGCAAAACCAGGAGAGTCTCATGGAGAATCTTTTGCATTCCGGACTGCCTCAACAGCAGCAGTATGTAATCCCGGATGCCTCTAAACTCCCGGCGTTCATAAAAAGCAATCCCTGGCGATTGGCTTTACATGCCCCCTTTAAGGAGAGGATTTTGAATTCTACCCGCCGGGCCTTCAGTTCCCCTTCCCCGGGTTTGCGTGCTTAACAGAGGAAGCGCTAGTAAGACTAGATAAAGTTTCTAAGGAAACTGCTATCTACCCTAAAGAGCAAGCCCAGTCCGCCTGGGTCCGGACTTTGAATGAGTGGGAGTGTGTTAACACCTTGTTAACACCCCATAAAAGTTCATACACGATGTTTGTAGTAGAGGGGCAAACTCCAACGCCTTGCACCACGAAGATCATGGACTTTGCCTTGCAAGCAGTAAGCGAAGACAAGCCGTTGCCGCAGTTACAAGAAACGGACCTGACTTCTCTCCTATTTCCGGGAGATCATGATTGCTGGACTGACGCCCCAGCAACGTTTACTGCAGGAAAATTGAACGCTGACTATGCTTCTACGCAATTCAGTGAGCGGCTACCCAGGCTTACGGATTCCCTAATAAGACTCGAGTTTGATGCCCACATGAGGCTGAGTAGGTCCATCAACTCAGCCACAATGGCGGAAATGTCTTCCTTGGTATATGAAGAGGAGCCACTATTCAAGATCCTGACGAAGTCGTTGCTACATACGTTGCTTTCTGACGCATACGATTTTGCAGTAGCCAGACGTAGATGCCGGAAACACGTCTTGTCTGAAGCCTCTATTAGGCATGAGCCTAACAAGCTCATCAAAGCCCCAATTTGGGGTCCTGACCTGTTCCCGGAGGATATGGTTAACAACGTCCTTAGCGAAGCTGCAAGGGTTAATCAGAGCCTTAAGGTTCGGTGGGGTCTGATACCCAAACGTAAATTTGAGCCATCCAGTAGCCAAACTAGAGGCAGGAAGAGACCAAGGACTTTTCAGTCATTTCAAGGTCAGCAGACCCAACAAGTGGTCCAGACAATCCCGGTACCACAAGGGAGTCAATCTTCAACATTGAAGGCCCAACCTCAACAGCAATACGTGTGGGTCACACCTCAACCACACCAACAAGTAGCAACTACCTCCTTTGCGCCTTCCCCAGCCTTTAATCCTACCTATGAAACACAAGGCGTATTCCATGGGTACAATAGACATGCCAGAGGTAGTAGGGCAAGAGGAGCCTTTCGCAACAGAGGCAGCGGAAGAGCCTACTCTAGAGGCAGAGGATTCCGAGGATCCCGGGGAGGTAAATCCACAGCAAACCAGTGAGAATCCTCAGGTAGGGGGAAGGCTGTATCTCTTTCGGAACCGTTGGATATTCAGCAATTGGGCTTACAGCATAATTTCCAAAGGTCTGGGGTGGAGTTGGATAGAAGGGCCCCCTCCACCAACCAGTTTTCATCAACATCCAAAGGAAGAATTAGTTCTATATGCAAAATATCTTTTACAAAAGAATGCAATAAAAGAAGTAAAATATTTGAAATTTCAAGGTCGCTTGCTCAGCGTTCCAAAGAAAGACTCAGACAAGCGAAGGGTGATCTTGGACCTGTCTCTTCTGAATTCTTACATTCAATGCGACAAGTTCCATATGCTAACCGTCTCTCAGGTGCGAACCTTACTTCCCCGTGGGGCCGTCACCACCTCTATAGATCTTACAGATGCTTACTATCATGTTCCGATAGCAAGGCATTTTCGTCCGTTCCAAGGTTTCAAGTTAGGCAACCAAGCATATCCATTCAAAGTAATGCCATTCGGACTCAATATAGCACCCAGGATATTCAACAAACTGCCGGAAGCAGTAATCCAAGAATTGAGAACCCAAGGAATACAAATTCAGTAGTAGCTTATCTGGACGACTGGCTTATTTGGGCAAATAATGTAGAAAATTGCCTCAAGGCAACAAACAAAGTAATAAAATTCCTACAACAGTTGGGATTTCAGATCAACTTCAGAAAGTCACGCCTAGTCCCGGAAACGAAATTTCAGTGGCTAGGGTTACAATGGAATCTAAACATACACACTCTGTGTATTCCAGTAAACAAGAGGAAAGAAATAGCAAGGAATACAAAAAGTTTTCTCAAGGACAAGCTGACGTCCAGGAGAAAACAAGAGAGAATCCTAGGTGCCCTCCAGTTTGCCTCAGTAACAGACATATTACTGAAGGCCAGACTGAAAGATATAAATCGGGTATGGCGGTCCAAAGCAAACAAGAGATATCGAGACAAAATAACTCGAATCCCACCAATTCTGAGGAAAAGACTTCAGCCATGGACAAAAGTCAAGAATCCAGCAAAATCCATCCCATTAAAATTTCCACCACCAACACTGGTCATTCACACAGACGCCTCTCTAACCGGCTGGGGAGAGTACTCCCTGTACAAGAAAGTCCAGGGACTATGGTCGATATCATTTCGCCAACTTCATATCAATGTCTTAGAGGCCATGGCAGTATTCTTGACTCTAAAGAAGCTTGCTCCAGCAAGGAAGCAACATATCAGAATGGTGCTGGACAACAAAGTTATAGTCCATAGCATAAACAGAGGAGGTTCCAAGTCGAATCACATAAACCATGTAATGATAGCGATATTTTCCATGGCAACAATGAACCATTGGCATCTGTCAGCAGTTCATCTAGCAGGAATACGGAAAGTAGTGGCAGATGCACTTTCAAGGACAACTCCGCTGGAATCAGAGTGGTCACTGGACTTAAAGTCGTTCAAATGGATTTTACATCAGGTTCTGGGTCTCCAAATAGATCTGTTTGCAACAGAGTCCAACCACAAACTAAAGTGCTATGTAGCCCCCAACCTGGACCCTCGGGCTTATGCCACGGACGCAATGTCATTGGACTGGAATTCTTGGGAGAGAATTTACCTATTCCCACCAATAAATATGTTGATGAAGGTACTAGACAAACTCAGAACTTTCAGAGGCCAAGTGGCTCTAGTAGCTCCCAACTGGCCCAAGAGCAACTGGTTTCCCCTACTGGTGGAATTGGGTCTCCATCCTCAACGGATTCCCAATCCAATACTAACACAAGTAGTACAAACTTGCAGTGTGTTAGCTTCCTCAAAAATTCAGAGTGCCCTAACTTTATGGACTTTATAAAATTTGCAGCTCAAAGAGATGCGGATATTGATCCTCAAAATACCCTATTTTTAGAATCAGATAAAAGAGAATCCACCCTTCGACAGTATGATTCAGCTGTAAAGAAACTCGCAGAATTTTTAAGAGACTCAAAGGTTGAGATGATGACTATGAATCTGGCAGTAACCTTTTTTAGAACTTTATTTGAATCAGGCCTGGCGGCCAATACTATTACAACAATTAAATCAGCCTTGAAGAAGATTTTCCAAATTGGATTTAATATTAACCTTACAGATTCATATTTCTCGTCCATCCCGAGAGTTTGTGCCAGATTAAAACCATCAACTCGTCCTAGCTCAGTTTCTTGGTTTCTGAATGATGTACTTAAGTTGGCTTCTGACACTCTTAATGAGTCTTGTAATTATATACCATTATTAAGAAAAACGTTGTTCTTAATGAGCCTAGCATCTGGCGCCAGAATATCAGAACTTTCGGCCTTGTCTAGAGATCCAGGTCATATTGAATTTCTCTCGTCGGGAGAAATACTAATTTCTCCAGACAAAAGATTTTTAGCAAAAAAATGAGGACCCTCAGAACAGATGGTCTCCCTGGAAGATTGTTCTGCTTCCACAGGACCCATCTTTATGTCCAGTAAGCACTCTGAAAGCATATTTGAATTGAACCTCCAATAAGTCCTAGGGGCCCTTATCTATTAGAGAAAATGGAGGAACCATTTCCCTGAAAGGGATCAGACAACAGATTCTGTATTTCATTAAACAAGCTAACCCAGAATCATTTCCACATGTTCATGATATACGAGCAGTAGCTACATCCATTAATTACTTTCACCATATGAATTTTGATGAACTGAAAAGATATACAGGCTGAAAATCCCCAGCAGTTTTTAAACGCCACTCTTTAAAACCTTTGGACGCCCTAAAATTTGCAACAGTGGCAGCAGGGAATGTGGTCCCTCCTGAAAATCATGAACCATCTTGTTCTATCTTTTTTCACTATCTCTCTACCTGCCTTACTTATTGTCCCTACTGTAGTTTTGCTTTGTCTTTCACCTGGATTGCACCCTATGTGATATCAGATTGTATATAGTTATTAACGTTACGGCATTTATTTGGACATCTTATTGCTCTCTTTTTTACTTCCAAAGATTTGGAATTCATTATTTTGTTAATTATCGTTTTTATTTTTCTACCCTTAATGATAAGGAAATGTTAAAACAACTTATTTTGGAATACTTTTATATTTACATATATATACAATTTGCATTTAACCATGTTATTTGACTTTAGATTTTAATTTATTTTCCTTCTCAGGTGTTGGTTACCAAGCTTTGGGACCATTTCTCTTGTACTATTTCACGGAGCAGCACAGGTTGAGCCCAGAACAGGGATTTTGACGAAGGAAAAATCTATTTCTGGGCGAGAGACCTGTGCCGCCCAGTGAACCCACCCACTGCTTTCACACCCAGAATTGGCCCAAGCTTGGGTGCTATGAGGAGTGAAGGTGATCGCGTGGGTGGAGGTAGTAGTAGTAGCGATCAGTAGTGGAATGTAGAACGGCACCTCGTAGTAACGGGGGAATTTGAAGAGGAGAGATCTAAATGGCACAAGACCTCTGACAGTGGTTTTCACGCCCCAGTTACTATACCGACACCTTATATAGGTGAGCGAGCTGGGTTCATCCCTAGCATTCCAATGCAACTTTTTCTCTGGTAATATATAGCAGAAATATACCTTAGAAATGATGCTAAAGGAGCATTTCACAGGGCGGCACAGGTCTCTCGCCCAGAAATAGATTTTTCCTTCGTCAAAATCCCTTCATAAGTTCTTTTCTCATCTGTCTACACACACACCAAATAGTCTGATCTATTCTTTAAACATTCTCCTCATACACCTGACAACACTATGATTACAGACAAATTCTTCTTCACTCAAGGGGTTAACAACTGCACTGTAATTATTCAATGGATATTTTCAACTTGGTAAGGGTAGAAGAGACACTTTAGCTATGGTGACCAGCTCTTCAATGAGCAGGACACTCCAAAATCAAACCAATATTCTTTAGTCTTGAGTAGTGCCATAGCCTCTGTACCATGGTCTTCCATTGTCTTAGGTTAAGAGTTCTCTTTCTTGAGGGTACACTCAGGCACACTATTCTATCTGTTTCCTTATCTCCTTTCCTTATTGGGCTATTTTATTTTCACAATTGGAGCCCTTGGACTTATAGAATCTTGATTTTCTAACTAGAGTTGCAGTGTAATTATTAATGATATCAACAATAAATGTTCCTTGTTTGATTCAGAGCAAAGGAATGCACACTTGAAAAAACTAGCAGTACTAAAAATATAAAGAAATCTATAGTATTTGTGGAGTTATAGGCCATACTGGACACTATTTTGAATTTTCCAAATGTCTATTTATTCAAAGCATTTCCTAATGTACTTCATAATGAAATGCTAAAATCATACTAGACAAAATAAAGTAGAATATTACATTTATTCAGCTAGATATGACTAAGTTGACTATAATTTCACTACTTGTCAGCCATCTTAGATTTGGTCAATGGCAGCAGTAAAAAAATCGAAGCAGCGATTTTTAAGTTCTTATGTCCTAAATATTTAAAAAAATACATGTTTTAACTTCTATCTGAAAAACTTGCAGGATAACATTTTGCTACATAAAGGCTTGCACTGGTATGGTTGTTCTCGGATAACGTGGATATTGACATATATCCTAAACGTGCCCCTTTAAAGCAAAATTCTCCAATTAGGTCAAAGCAAGGATCTGATTTATTGCATACATACATACATATACCAAGGCACTTCCCCCAATTTTGGGGGGTAGCCGACATCAAACAAATGAAACAGAAAAGGGGGACCTCTACTCTCTACATTCCTCCCAGCCTGACAAGGGATTCAACCAAGTTCGGCTGGTACTGCTAGGGGTGCCACAGCCCACCCTCCCCCATTATCCACAACAGATGAAGCTTCATAACACTGAATCCCCTACTGCTGCTACCTCTGCGGTCATCCAAGGCACCGGAGGAAGCAGCAGGGCCTACCGGAACCGAGTCACAATCACTCGCCATTCATTCCTATTTCTAGCATGCACTCTTTCCTCTCTCACATCTATCCTCCTATCACCCAGAGCTTCCTTCACTCCATCCATCCACCCAAACCTTGGCCTTCCTCTTGTACTTCTCCCATCAACTCTTGCATTCATCACCTTCTTTAGCAGACAGCCATTTTCCATTCTCTCAACATGGCCAAACCACCTCAACACATTCATATCCACTCTAGCTGCTAACTCATTTCTTACACCCGTTCTCACCCTCACTACTTCGTTCCTAACCTTATCTACTCGAGATACACCAGCCATACTCCTTAAACATTTCATCTCAAACACATTCAAATTCTGTCTCTCCGGCACTTTTATTGCCCACAACTCCTATCCATATATCACAGTTGGTAAAATCACTTTCTCATACAGAACTCTCTTTACATTCATGCCCAACCCTCTATTTTTAACTACTCCCTTAACTGGCCCCAACACTTTGCATCCATCATTCACTCTCTGACGTACATCTGCTTCCACTTCACCACTTGCCGCAACAACAGACCCCAAGTATTAAAACTGAGCCACCTCCTCCAGTAACTCTCCATTCAACATGACATTCAACCTCGCACCACCTTCCCTTCTCGTACATCTCATAACCTTACTCTTACCCATATTAACCCTCAACTTCCTTCTCTCACACACCCTTCCTAATTCTGTCACTAATTGACCAAGCTTCTCTTCCGCGTCTGCAACCAGTACAGTATCATCCGCAAACAACAACTGATTTACCTCCCATTCATGGTCATTCTCGTCTACCAGTTTCAATCCTCGTCCAAGCACTTGAGCATTCACCTCTCCCACCACTCCATCAACATACAAGTTAAACAACCACGGCCACAGCCCCACTCTCACCAGAAACCAATCGCTCACTTCATTTCCTATCCTAACACATGCTTTACTACCTTTGTAGAAACTTTTCACTGCTTGCAACAACCTTCCACCAACTCCATATAACCTCATCACATTCCACATTGCTTCCCTATCAACTCTATCATACGCTTTCTCCAGATCCATAAACGCAACATACACCTCCTTACCTTCTGCTAAATATTTCTCGCATATCTACCTAACTGTAAAAATCTGATTCATACAACCCCTGCCTCTGCTAAAACCACCTTGTACTTCTAAGATCGCATTCTCTATTTCATCCTTAATCCTATTAATCAGTACTCTACCATACACTTTTCCCACCACACTCAACAAACTAATACCCCATGAATTACAACACTTATATAGTGGTACAATACACACACAAACCCAATCTACTGGTACCATTGACAACACAAAACACATATTAAACAATCTCACCAACCATTTAAGTACAATCACACCCCCTTCCTTCAACATCTCAGCTCTCACACCATCCATACCAGATGCTTTTCCTACTCTCGTTTCATCTAGTGCCCTCCTCACTTCCTCTCTTGTAATCTTTCATTCTCATCTCCCATCACCAGCACCTCAACACCAGCAACAGCAATTATATCTGCCTCCCTATTATCCTCAACATTCAGTAAACTTTCAAAATATTCCGCCCACCTTTTCTTGCCTCCTCTCCTTTTAACAACCTTCCATTTCCATCTTTTACTGTCTCTTCAATTCTTGAACCAGCCTTCCTTACTCTCTTCACTTCTTTCCAAAACTTCTTCTTATTTTCTTCATATGAATGACCCAATCCCTGACCACATCTCAGGTCATCTGCCCTCTTTGCTTCACTTACCTTGCATTTACTTCCACATTTTTCTCTCTATATCTTTCATACTTCTCTACACTATTACTCTGCAGCCATTCTTCAAAAGCCCTCTTTTTCTCTTCCACTTTAACCTTCACTCCACCATTCACTGCCCTTCCTCATGCTGCCTCCAACAGACTTCTTGCCACACACATCACTTGCAATCCCAACAAAATTTTCTTTAACCAACTTCCACTCCTCCTCTAAATTACCAGTTTCTCTAACTTTCACTTCGTCATATCCCATTTTCAACCTTTCTTGATATTTACTTTTTACCCCCGGTTTTATTAGCTCTTTAACCCTCACTAGCTCCCTCTTACATCCACCTACTCTATTCCTCCAATCTTTTGCTACAACTAATTTTCATTCCACCAAAAATGATCCGGTAGTTAGCCACACCCCTAAACACGTGCACGTCTTTCAATCTTCCAAACATTCTTTTAGTTATCAACACATAATCCATTAACGCCCTTTCTACCACTCTTCTATTTGCCACTCTTACCCATGTATGTTTGTTTTTATCTTTCTTTTTGAAAAAGCTGATTTATTGCATTTTCAGTAAAAAGGGTACCATAATATGAGTGGTGTCTTTTGAACTTCTGATATAAATCTTTGCTATACCATAAGTAGGGATGCTATACTGTATGCTTCTCCACCTTCCTCCTTGATGACAGAAAGAGACAAAATAAATGAGTCTTGTGAAAAGGTTGGAGAAAAACACTTACCGAGTGCTACTTTAATTGTGCACTATTTAATACATGACCAATTGTTAAAATTTTAGTTACAGCCACAAATGATTTCACAAAGGTAATTTGAAAGACAAATCTAATATAGAAGCCTTTGTGAGTTCACTTTGAAGTTTCATGAGACTATCAAGGATCAAAAAGTTTCAGAAAAGTTATTCTAAGTTTTCAGAATTTTGTTTGTGAGTTAGTCACATACGTAAAACCTCATGCAAATTCCAGAAATTTTACCTTACTGTTGGAGGGCTTCCAATACTCAACAATATAATACATTTACTATAACACTTGAAATGGACAGATCTAATCCCAGATGCTTGAGCACAGAATTAAGCTTGGATCTATATCCATTTATGCATGTAATTGAACATTTTTAACATAAAAAGGAAATATAAAAAACTAACAATATCCAAGATAGACCTAGTCATTGACTGACTTAGCTTTGCATCAATCAAAATAAATATTCCACTGCCTAACTAAAAAAGTTAAGGATGAATTTAAATGAAAATTATACGATGTGTCAGAAATGGGGTAACTTGAAAGTGGTTATATTTTGGCAACGATTCGGATAACCCTCTGGATCCAGGATTTTTATTATCCAATTGATTCATTCATAGTCAACATATGAAAGAGGAAGGTTTGGACCATAGACTTGAGTAAAATGTTGACAACCTTCATTGGCTGATGTCTGAAATTTATTATTATTCTTTCTACTTGTTCATTTCAAGATTTCCTCCTCTGGATTTTTTTGCAATTACAAGTGGATTGTTCAAGGAAATTGTTTCTATGTGATCAAGACCAGAAATCTCTCTGTCTAGTGTCAGAGACAGTACTGTGATTCAAATAACTGCCATGAGCGGAAATTCCTCCCTTTTCCTTTCATGGAAAATTGTTTCAATGGTTACCGGGCAAATTAAAATGAATCACATAATGAAACTTGCTTTTAGTTCAAGGGAAACGCAGAAAAGACTACACTAGTCAATTACAGTATACGTCAATACTTACATGTCAGCACCATTCTCTAATGCAGGACGTAACCAGTCAAGGCTTGATAGTGATGAGCTTCAAAACCTCTTAACCTATTTTATCATCATCATCATCATTTCCTCCTACGCCTATGGACGCAAAGGGCTTTGGTTAGATTTCGCCAGTCGTCACTATCTTCAGCTTTTAATTCAATGCTTTTTCATTCATCATCTCCTACTTTGCACTTCATAGTCCTCAGCCATGTAGGCTTTTTTTTATTAAATCTCAGATAACCAGTGAGTCTTCATTTAAAGGTGGTAATTCTGATAGTTCACTATACCTTGCATATACAAAAAACTCTCACACAGCCTTGAATTTGTTATTTGCTTTAGACCTTTCTGCTCCTAAATCTTTATATTCCTGCAATCCTAGTTGCTCTTTTAGACAACTAAATTACGAGGCCGAATACTGAGTTGGTAGTCTGGATCCTAATATCTCAACTTTTTAAAGTAAGGACTCTTATGCAACCTAGTATTTCATATGTGGATGGTCGGGCATATCGTATGATTCCCATAGATCTTAATGTTGACGTATTGTCTAAGGTTGACCAGTTGCATCATCATTTGGATGCCAGAGCACTTCATTCACTTGTAAGCTAAGCCATTACCTAACTGTGGGTTAATTTTACTTAATATCTAGGTAATCCTTCAGTATTCTGTTGAGGGAGATTAGACCTTCATAGACCTTGATCACCTTTGTTGATCCAGCTAAGCGCAAGTTGTGGACTGAGCTTCTTAATCATGTAGTTGAATTGGTAGAACATCAAAAGTTCAAACTAGCAGCAAATATTTTTATGCTAAACATTCTGGCATAAGTCTTTTTAAAGTTTATATATGAAAGATCTGTTTTAATGTTGTTACTCTTCTCAAAATATTCTATTTTAATTATTCATTACTTATATATTTTGTTTACTTCCTTACTTCTTTTCCTAACAGGGCTATTTTTCCCTGTTGGAGCCCTCAGGCTTATAGCATCCTGCTTTTACAACTAGAGTTGTAGCTTAGCTAGTAATAATAATAATAAGAATGTGTAAATGTAAGTGCTAGTAATTCTACTGCTAAATCTAGTTTTATTTACAAATTCTAAACAGTCCCCATACCAGTTGTAAACAAATGGTAAAACCAGTAAGTAATATCTAGATACATCCTTCCGTACAGAAAGATGAAGTTGAACAAATAATACAGGGAGTCACCAAATGTGATGAAATATCTCTTCTAAATGTTATGTATCCTTACTGCTGAAAAATTACCCAAATAAGTTACTTATGATATGATCTGATGCTGCTTTTTCTATGTCTTTGGAGAAAACTATTTGTAAGACTATTCATACCACCCAGTCATTTTGTTGTTTCTCATATATAAAGAAAGTTTGGTTATTCTGGTTCTCATACAGTCTTTAAGATTTCTATACCTCAAAAGACATTACCTAATCTTGTTCTCAATTTCAATTTAATTTCCTGCCTTGATCCAATCTTAACTAGTAATAAACAAAAGTCTTTAAATGTAAGGTTTGAAAGCTTCTTTACTGAAGTACAGTAATGCCGTTTGTAACTAATTAAGTAGGAAGTATTCTTGAAATACTTTCCTTTGCAGATCCTATATTACAGATTATTTCTATTGTTATAGAAGAAAAATTTGCAGGCCTTCAGAATTTGAATTTAATTTTAAATTATCTGATCTTCTTTAATAATACTGTTTCAGATGGGGTTCCAAGGCTGTATCAGCCTTTGTGTTTCTTATGATTAAGAAAAGAGGACAAGTATGTGCCTCAATGTTGAGGGCAGTCTCTGAGGTACAAAAATAACAATTAATTTCTTCCCTTGTTTCAGGGCCTGTTGTAGATGTGGAAGAAATTGATGAAGTAGTTACTCAGGAGGACACCAACTCTCAAGCTGATAAGCCTCTCTCACAAAAAACAAAACCCATGGTATTAAGTAAAGGATTTCCCGAATGATTCAGAAGTAGGAAAACCTTCCCCATAGTTGAAAACAAAACCCCTGATAGTTTAGAGAGATCTTATACTAGGGCAACAAAATGTTCTTGAATACAGCACTTTCTTCCATAAAGTACAAAAGAAACAAGTAGAAAACCTGACAGAAGCATCAGATCTGCAAGATTAAGACACACTAAGAGAAGAATACTGTAATCAGAAAAAGTATACGAAGAAGTGAGAACCAGACTATGCCAAGCTGATCTCATGAAATGTGTTCATTTTAGAAACTTCCTCGACAATCTTAGAGGACATGTCAGAAAACAAAGATGGGTAAAAAAGTAAGATCTGGATGACTTACAAAAAAATCTTTGATCTCATCAGAAATATTCCCTTAGATGGAAAATGGAATTTAAGTATCCCCTAAAACAAAAATGGAATTTTAATAAGGGGAAAAAAAATATTTCTATAATCATTTAATGCTCATATTGCTTTCGTCTTTGGACGTTTGATATGTCGACATTACCCCTTAAAAATTGCAAAACTTCCAGCGTTTTCCTTCCAATATACTATTGTCTGTAGTAAAGTAATGAGACTTACCAATGTCTAACAATAACAACATACTGCCCATGTCGTATCACTTCTCCAGCCTCGTCAAAATAATTCCCAATCCTTTTGATGAGGGTTGGCATGGATATGAACATCAGGTGAGTATCATCATCATCTCCCCCCCCCCACCCATATTGACGCAAAAGGGCCCCGGTTAGATTTCGTCAGTCAAGTATATCTAGAGCATTTAAATAAATACTTCTTCATTCATCATCTCCTACTTCATGCTTCATAGTCCTCAGCCATGTAAGCCTGGGTTTTCCAACTCTTCTAGTGCCTCGTGGAGCCCCGTTGAAAGTTTGGTGAACTAATCTCTCTTGGGGAGTGCAAAGAGCATGACCAAACCATCACCATGTACCCTTCACAAGGATCTCATACCCACATAGCACTCAGGTAATCTCTAGAGTTTAATTTCTAATCCTGTTCTGCTATTTAATTCCTAATATTGTTCTAAGGGCTTTGCTCTCAAATCTACAAAATCTGTTAGATATTGTTTCATTGTCATACCACGACTCATGTCCATACAGCAAACACCAATTTCACTAAACTGATATATATCCTGATTTTTATGAGCAATTTCAAGCAATTTGATTTCCAAATTTTACCTAACCTAACCAAAGTCTGAATTTGCTTTTATCAATCTTTCATTAAACTCAAATTCTGAAAATCCTGCATTACAGATCATAGTTCCTAAATATTTAAATGATTCCACCTCATAAATCCTTTCTCCTTCTGATGATATTTCATCTTCCATTGCATAATCTGTCCTCATAATCTCTGCCTTTCTTCTATTTATCTTGAGCCTAACCTCATGTGATATTTCATGCATTCTGGTAAGCAAGCTTTGCAAGTTCTGTGGGGTTCTTGTAATAAGAACAGCATCATCAGCATACTCTAGGTCAGTTAATTTCCAGTTACAAATCCAGTCCAATCCTTCTCTACCATCCACAACTGCTGTTGCTGTTGTTGTTATCATATTATTATTATTATCATTACTTGCTAAGCTAAAACCCTAGTTAGAAAAGCAGGATGCTATAAGCCAAGGGGCTCCAACAGGGAAAATAGCCCAGTGAGGAAAGGAAACAAGGAAAAAAAGTATTTTAAGAACAGTAACAACATTGAAAAAAATATTTTCTAAATAAAACATAAAAACTTTAACAAAACAAGAGGAAGAGGAATAAGATAACATAGTGTGCCAGAGTGTACCCTCATGCAAGTGAACTCTAATCCAAGATAGTGGAAGACCATGGCACAGAGGTTATGGCACTACTCAAGACTAAAGAGTAATGGTTTGATTTTGGATTGTCCTTCTTCTAGAAGAGCTGTTTACCATAGCTAAAGTCTCTTCTACCCTTACCAAGAGGAAAGTGACCACTGAACAACTACAGAGCAGTAGTTAACTCCTTCAGAGAAGAAGTATTGTTTGGTAATCTCAGTGTTGTCAGGTGTATGAGGAAATAGGAGAATATGTAAAAAATAGGCCAGACTATTAGGTGCATGTGTAGGAATAGGGAAAATGAGCCAAAACCAGAGAGAAGGATCCAATGTAGTACTGTCTGGTCAGTCAAAGGACCCCATAACTCTCTAGTGGTAGTATTTGAACGGGTGGCTGATGCCCTGGCCAACCTACTACCTATGCATTACAAAATCCATGAAGAGGATAAACAACATAGGTGACAACACATTCCATTGGAGTACTCCACTGTTCACTAGAAACTCATATAATAAGTGAATATAGAAAAAAAATATTCTTAAAATTCCATTTATTTCTATAACTCTCCCCTGATGTTCAAATTGTTGATTCTCACACTCTAGTGGTGGTGGGTAGCCAGTGATGGAAAGAGATGGGGTATCAAAGTTTCCCAATATCAATTGAATAATATCCTAGACTTAACTGTAGTCTAGGCATTTGGGTACTCTAAACTTAACAGTGACATTTCTAAACATCATTGTATCACCTAATTAACCACTTATATAACAAATGACTTAAATACCATGAAACTACAAATATAATTTTAAATAAACCAATCAATTAAATTAAAAAAGTTACTAGAATGCAACCTCTAAGGATAATCTACCAAACCCACCAATTAAATTCACCATGCTATCATACCTCATTCCCTGCAGCCACTATAGGGCCTAAAGCCCAAAAATTGTAAAACATATACCAAGACTACTTGAGATACTGTTTAGCAAAATCAATTGGCACGCCATTAAGAGGACTCTAAAAACCTTTCCAAACAAGCAAAACTTCTGGATGTAGCTGTACTTCTTTTATCATAAACCTTAATTTTCAAATCTTTTATTAGATTTGGATCCAATTATTTTGAGTTTTTGGTACTCTAAACTTCCTTCTGACTGAAAACGGATTTTGAGCAAAGCGAAAAATCTATTTTTGGGTGAGATAGCCTTGTCGTCCTGATGGAAGGTTCCTACTAGGTAGCTTCCAAGGGATATATGAACTACAGTGATATTCCAAGAGAATTTACCTTTAGGTCTCCAGAATTCTAACATCTAGCACGAATATCCTTAAAATTCTCTTAAGGATATCGCATAAATCAGGGGACATATATCTTGATACGACACATAGCGATCTTCACCCCGAATAGCATTTTGCCCTCGAGGGGGAAGAGTGGCAATTTTGGAAGGGGAGCCGTTATCAAGGTTACCCTATTTCCCATACTACTATTGAGTATCAAGATGGTGCCATATTCAAGATGGCGGTCATTCCTTGTAGCATTAAGCATGGTGCTACAGATATAGTAGTTTCAGGAGGGATTTTGCGAAGGCCTTTTCTATAGAAAAGGAGGGTGGGTCCATCAGGACGATATGGCTATCTCACCCAAAAATAGATTTCCGTTTTTTGGGCTCAAGCCATGTTGTCCTGATGGAAGTTTACCAGAGAATTACTAGAAACTACTGTATCTGTGGATTTACATCGGCGCCTTAACCTTGGGACAATTTTTCTATGGTCATCTGGACCATTGAGACAAATGACGTTACCGTTATCCGTCATTACCACTAATCATACACAATGTTAGTGCTTCCTGCCCCCTACAGGGAAGAGTCATACTAGACAGTAGAAAAGGGGCCTCAAGGTTAGCATATATTGTATGAACAAACATAAGTATCCACCAGATATACAAACGGTCTCATGGTTTGTATATATTGTCGGAACAATATCAGTGTCAACTATATCCATTATTTGTAAGCATACAATGATATGAGGTTTACTTAGATAAATAAGTAAGAGAACTCTGGTATCTTTAATGTGCAAATTGCAGGGCGAGAAAGGACGCAATTACATTCTAATACTGTACATTTATTTCTAATAAATGACTAAAAGGAATAACGAGTGAAACGAATGTAACATGTTAAAGGAATTATACGTGCAACGTATACAGAAAACATCTTTCCCTCCCTGAAAGGGAAGAAATGAAAAGTGCCACTCTAAAACTGAAAAATTTTGATAAATTTTTCCAATATAAATTCGGTAAATGTTGTATACTATCAACACTGTGCACTACGTACACACAGCACAAGTGTTATCTAGATAATTCCACACCTGAGATTTTGAACAGACAGTGTCACCATGGTGACACTCACTTAAAAGGTATCACACTGTAAGTGTCAACACCTTTTCACCCTAATTGATAGTCCCAATCAATTAACTGTTCATCGCAGCACTAGACGACAGGTTTTAATACACTACCTGCCGCCACCACATAATGCTTCAGTTCATGGACTTGCTTACCGTAGTGTTTGTAAAACACTCTGGATGATTTCCATCCAATATATGAGCTAAGACGCTCAAAGTCCATATACTGAATAAAGTTCAGTGATGAAGCAATTTTCCTCGGATCATGACCTGTGGGTGTACTGTTAGGATCTGCTGTGCGAATGAAGTAGGTGAGCTTCGCCCTCAGTTGTTTTAGGGATAAGTTTGATCCTGAGGTTTCTCCTTTGAAGAGCTGTCCTCCCCTGAAGTCTGAAGTTCGACGAAGATAGACCTTTAGACACTCTACTGGACATAGAGAGACATCTTCCTTCAGAGGGCAGATTCCCCAGGGACCTCATCTTCTATTGGGTAGCTCGTTCTTGGCGAGAAAGGCTGGATCAGGAAAGAGATTCAGTTCTCCCACTTCTGTGAACTGAATGTGGCCCTCATTTCTTGATAGGGCTACTATTTCACTAACTCTAGCCCCTGAGGCTATAGCGAACAGGAAAATAACCTTCTGGGTTAGATCCTTGAGAGAACAATCTTCATTGTTCATAGAGGAGGCATAATGTAGGACCTTGTCCAAAGACCATGAGATGGGCTTCGGAGGAGCTGCAGGCCTAAGCCTAGCGCATGCCTTCTGAATCTTATTAAAGATTTCAATCGTCAGATCCACTTGAAAGGCATATAGAAGAGGTCTAATCAAGGCTGACTTACACGTAGTTATTGTGTTAGCTGCCAGACCTTGATTATGAAGGTGGATAAAGAAGGACAGACAGAAGTTTATTGAAATTTCTTTCGGTCCTTTTGATTTAACAAAAGCAACCCACTTTTTCCAAGACGATTCATATTGTCTTCTAGTTGATTTAGACTTGTATTCTTTTAGGAAGTCTATATTGCCTTCTGAGATCCCAAATCTTTTCATAGCCGCTAGGGCGAGAAAATCATGAAATGAAGGTTTTGGGCTCTCTGTGATGAATCGAAGACAATTAACTTCTGGACCCTCTGAGATAAGTGCTAGGTTCAGTACAAGGGCCAGTCTCAGCCTCAGTTCCTTCACTAGAGGGAACCAGTTGCTCTTGGGCTATTTGGGAGCCACTAGAGCTGCCATTCCTTGGAAGGATCTCAGCGTGTTGAGGACCTTCAGCAGGAGATTGGATGGAAGGAACAGGAATTTCTGGGTCCATCCGTTCCACACTAGAGACATGGTGTCTGTTATCTCCTCTAGAGCGTCCTCGTATGGGGCTACATATCGAGGTAGTTTCTTGATGACGCTCGTCACGAAGAGGTTGATCTGCAGTTCCGGGACTTGTTCCAATCTGGAAGAGAATCGGTCTACGTCTGTGGACCATTCTGACTCTATCGGCTTGAGCCTGAGTAGGGCATCCGCTGTCACATTGCGGATCATTTGTACGTGAACTGCTGGTAGGTGCTATCTCTTTAGGTAAGAAATGGATAACATCACCTAGATTATATGGGAGGATCTCGAGCCTAGTCAGCTCAGACATCTCACTATCACTTCGCTGTCCCAGATCAGCCTGAGGAAGCCTGATCTGTGTGGAGAGAGTTTCCCCAACATCAACAGGACTGCCATGGCTTCCAAAAAGTAGATGAGAAGGGCCTTGAGTAGAGATGACCAAGTCCCTTGGGCTTTCCTCTGATGGGAGTGAACTCCCCATTCTTCCGTCGAGGCATCCATGCAGATGATCTTCAATAGTCAAGGTAGTTGCAAGGGCATGGTCCTCATTAGGCTTTTGGCCTTCGACCATGGGTTGAGAAGCGATCAAGGTAAGACCGATATCGGTCATTTTAGATCTCTTCTAACATTTGATGTGTATCTTCTCCAGACTCCTGACGCATCTTTCAGCTGTCCTCTTAGCACTTGGCCTGTCACTGCTGCAAACTGGAGAGAATTCAGTACTCTTTCCTGTTAGCGTCTTGAAATCCTAACGGATTACAGTAGTCTCTTGACCGACCCTGCGATCTCCTTCTTCATCCCTAAGGGAAAGGAGAGACAGTGTGACCTCAGGTTCCAATGGATTTCCAGCCATTGAAACCTTTGAGCTGGAAAGAGTTGAGACTTCTTGGAGTTAATTTTGCATCCCCGATGTTCCAGGAACTGGGTTACTTCTTTGGATGCTTGCAGACCAGCCGCTTCGGGTGCTGCCCGCAGTGAACAGTTTCTAGGCATGGTTATTGCACGACTACGTCCGCCAATTTCGTGAATATACTTGGGACTGAGTTTAGTCCGAAGAGTATGGCTCTTAGGACATACTTTATCTCCTGTAACTTGAATCCTAGGTAGGAGGAGAGGGGCGACTGACTAGAAGCTGTCAATAGGTACCTGTAAGATCTATCAAGACTGTGAACGCCCCTTTTTGTAATAGGGTCCTTATGTGTAGAAAGATTAACATCCTGAACTTGCTGTTTCTTTTGAACTTGAGTGGCGACAAGTCCAGAATGACTCTGAGTTTTCTTGAGTCCTTCTTGGGAACAAAAAACAGCCTTCCCTGGAATTCGATGGACTTTGCTTTCCTTATAACCTGTATGCTCTAGAGCTATAGGGTATACTCTTCTAATACGGGGTTGGAGTGTTGGAAGAGTTGAGGAAATGATGGTGGAGGCATGTCTAGTTTCCATCCTAGTCCAATCTTGATTAGGCCTTGGGCCCAAGGATCGAAGGTCCAACGATCCTATTGGAGCCTCCCTCCTACCAGAAGCATCTCTTTGCTTCAATTGATCAGAAGGTTTACCTCCTCGACAGCCTGCCTGGGGCACCGCGGTCATAGAAACTGTGGGATGTTGTTGAGCAGACCGAGGAAAAAGTCTAGACTTTTTCGTCTTCCTTTTAGGTAGGGGACCCACATCCGGGGAAGACTTCCTCTTTGAAGAGATGCCCCACTTCTGGAGAAGGTTCCTATTCTCCGTGGAGGCTTTCTCGATTACCTCTTTGACTAACTCGTTTGGAAAAAGGTCTTTACCTCAGAGGTTGGAAGATATCAGCTTCCTGGGTTCATGTTTCACTGTTGCAGCAGCAAACACGAACTCCCTACAGGCTCTCCTAGCCTTCATAAAGGCATATAGGTCTTTTACTAAGGTGGCCATATGCATTTTGGCCAAGACCCTGAGCATATCTGGGGTACCTCGATGGGCTGAACACATCTCTATTAGGTTTTGTAGGGATAAGGAGGCTGCAAGTCTCTCCTTAGTCTCTTGTTCCTTGTACAAGAGAAACTCAGAAAGTTTATGGAGATTCTCACTAAACTGTCGTCCAGGGATGTCCGCGTCCAGTTTCCCTACTGAAAAAGTTAAGTGGACTTCCTTCCAATCCTTCTCCTGCATGGGCAAGGCTAGTGACAGAGGCCTGCACTCCTCAAGTGCAGGGCATGGTTTGCCTGCCTCCACTGCCTTGGCAACAGATTTAAATGCCTTCCACGTAAAGGGGAATGCTATTGAAGCAAGAGCACGAAAGGTACGGTGTCTCTTACTCAGGGTGAACACTTTCGACACTGAGTAACCCACCTTTCTCAGGCTACTTAACAAGATAGCCTGTGCTTTATCGTGGTCAAGAACCATAACTTCCTTCAGTTCCGTTTCTTTTTCTGATGTTGGTTCATGCTTCAGTCGAATGAAGCAATCAGGGAAAGCGTTTAAAGCTTGGCCAAAACTGCATTTCGTCTAAAGGAACGGCTCCCATCTTCTCTGAGATGTAGAGTGTGCCGTCTGAAATTGGCATAAGCTCCGCATACCTCCAGGGATTGATTTTGGAGCATGTCGGGAGGTCTTGGTCTCTGGATCGCCGTAATGACCCCCGGGAGGCGATGAGTGGAGCTTCACGGAGCTCTCTCTTGAGTTTCGCTTCCTTTGTTTCGCCTTGTTTGCGAAAGTTTTCCATTAGACCCGTAAGATGGGCCAGTAACTGGCAGATTTTGTCTAATAGAAGGGTAGAAGGTGAAGACGTCGAGGTTAACGGCTCCAGGGCCGGCACAGACGGAAGCAATTCTGACACGACATCGTCATCTTCTTTCAGGGGTGCCTTCCTGCCCTCCGTTTCGATGGCAATCTGGACGCAGGGAGGTGCGAATCGTGCCTGGAGCACTACTATTTCACCACTTGCTTTCGGGAACATTAAGCTACGCATCCTATCATTAGGTAGGTATGGTCCCGGAGAGATCTTCTGGAACCCTTTTACCCATTTGCGTAGTTTCTTACGTGCCGCATCCCTAGACTCCATTGACTTGGGATCATCAAAACCTTCGGTCACTAAGGTCCGGCAGATATTGCAGACTTGGGGGTCCCAATATTGCAGGGATTCGGTAATAATATTGCAGGGGGCATGAGACCTGCATGCTTTATGACTGTAAAAATACTTACTTTTAAGATTGCTGAAGACTGCATTACATTTTATCTGAGGTTCCTCCTGTAACGAAAGGAAAGCAGAATTAGTATACAATTGTTTATCTCACCTGATAAGCAATATGTAATTAGTCATCTTTAATTATCATAGCTTAGGAAGGTAAGCTAGAAAGGAATAGTGAGAGATACATACTTGTGTATCCCTTGCAAGCAATTGCTGTAACCTCCCCTCAGTATTAAATATAAAGAGTTTCCTTTATCAAGGCAACTCAAAAGAAAAGGGGGTTCTAACCCTTAGGGATAGAAAAGTGTACACTGCCACTGACCCTTCTAATTACTTAATACTGTGGGGTAAGAATAAACTGATTTCCAATCAGAGTATTGAAGGAATTCTATTCTTTCAATATAGGTTCGGTCTCAACAGAAGCCTGCACAAGGGTACCCAAGATATGTTAGAAATTAACTACTGTATAATAATACTATAGTTTTCTGTTTGCAGTATATACTCTATTGCAAAATACTGGCTACTGTATAATTATATACTGTAGTTCAGCCGGTGTGCTGCCGACATGGCTAGCACTTGGTGGCACGGTCCAGCCGGCATGTCGCCGACTGGACTTACTACTGTATAATAATACTATAGTTTTCTGTTTGCAGTTTATACTACATTGCAAAATACTGGCTACTATATAATCATGCCGCCGACTGGACTAGAAATTAGAAAAGACACATATTTGTGTATCCTACCCAGCCAATTGCTGCGACCTTCCCTTCCAATATTAAACCATAGAGTTTCCTGATCAGGGAAGCTCAAAGACAAGGGTTCTAACCTTTAACGATAGAAAGTGTACTACCACTGGCCCTTCTAAGTTATTTAATATTGTAGGGTAAAATGTAAACTGATTTCTAATCAGAGTATTGAAGAAATTCTATTCTTTCAATATAGGATTGGTCTCAGCAAGCGCCTGGGCAAGGATACCCAAGATATGTTGGAAAATAACTACTAGTATTATATATACAATAGTTTTCTATCTGCAGTATATACTATACTGCAAATATACTGACTACTGTATAATCATATACAGTACTGTAATTCAGCCGGAATATAGCCGGCATAGCTAGTTCCTGACGGCACAGTCCGGTCGACATACTAGCTGATAGAGAGAGAAAGCATGGAGTAAAGGACTGCCTATTACTGTGTATGTTTACACTAAATAAAGATGTAAATATATAATTTACTGCCTTTCCCCAGAAAGAAGGTTCAAATGGAAGGAGAGAATGCATCATTCAGGCTTCCATCCAGCCACAAGTATTGTTGCCGGCATATGGCCGGCAAGCTAGTACCCTGCAGCGCTGGTACAGTCGGCATGCCGCCGGCTGAGTCACTACCTGTCGGCGCCGGCCCGGCCGGCAGGTTAGTACCCCGGCAACAGGAGTTGTGGCCGGAAGTCCAAGGGAGGACTGAAGAACCTTGGTGACAGAAGGGTCTCCCCGATGGCTGCCGGCAGCTGCCATGGCCGCTGGCAGCCGTCATGGCCGCCGGCAGCCGTCATGGCCGCCGGCAGCCGTCATGGCCGCCGGCAGCCGTCATGGCCGCCGGCAGCCGTCATGGCCGCCGGCAGCCGACATAGCCGCTGGCAGCCAGTAAACAGCTGTTATGTAGGAGCCCGGCCGGCCCCGCAACCCGCCGGCAAGCGGTGAGATTGCAAGACGACGGCCAAAGAAAAAGGACAGGGGGGCAGGGAAAAGGGTCCTATATCAAGTGTACAAGGCGGCGGCAATGTTGCCGCCCCCACTACACAAGGGAGAAACTCTGTTTCAGTATCGGCGCCATCCTAGGCGGCAGAAGAATGTCTATTCTTCAACCTAGGGTCTGCCGAAATAGTGTTAGGAGGGGCTGCCAGGTTTGCCGCCCCTCTCAACAAAAGAGAAACATCCTAGGCTGTAGAAGAATATCTATTCTTCAGCCCAGGGTCTGCCAGCATAGGACTAGTCTTCTAAACCACAGGGAGAAGGTGGCGGCAACATACCACCACCCCAGGTGCGGTTTAGGGAGGCTTAGCCTCCTATGCCGGTGGCTATAAGCCGGCGGCACTCAGAGGGAAAGTGGGATTACCCATGACTCTCCAAGGAGACAAGTATCGAATTATATAATTCTAGGAGATATACTATCTCCCTTAGAATCGATAAAACGATACACAAGGGTAAACGGGGAAATGTCTGAAAGTATACTACATTGCCTAGGTTAGGTTACCTAAACAAGACGAGATCTCGGTTACCTAAATCACCGAAACTCTAACGTATACGATCGACATAGAAAGAGGAAAATTATGCATACCATAAATATCTTTACAAGTATAATTATGCCTCATTAGCTTTCATACTTTATTAATGCTATTTCAACTGGGAAAGTCATTCTACTAACTAAATAACACATGCCTAACGAACGACACCGCCCATGGCGCCTGCGGTAACAGGCCTAGCTCCTAAGCACAATAAATTACTCTAATTTCACTGTGAAAGAATCAATACTCAACTTTCCAGAGGCGATAGAAGCTAGAGATTGCATAATAATCCTCGCAGAATCGATCAAAAAGGTTAGATCAACAGAGAACACCACCGTGCGAATTCACTACAAAATTAGGAATGACTGCCATCTTGAATACAGCGCCATCTTGATACTCAATAGTAGTATGGGAAATAGGGTAAACTTGATAACGGCTCCCCTTCCAAAATTGCCACTCTTCCCCCTCGAGGCGAAAATGCTATTCGGGGTGAAGATCGCTATGTGTCATATCAAGATATACATCCCCTGATTTATGCGGTATCCTTAGGAGAATTTTAAGGATATTCGCGCCAGGAGTTAGAATTCTGGAGACCTAAAGGTAAATTCTCTGGGAATATCACTGTAGTTCATATATCCCTTGGAAGGTACCTATTAGGAACCTCCTATCAGGACGACATGGCTTGAGCCCAAAAAAGTAATATTGAATGAAATTGCTTTCTTGGACAGAGATCACACTGTCATTCTAATACCACAAAACAAATTATGCACATTACCTCTAATTCCCGTAGAATCATCCAAATAATATTGAATGGCTCTTAACGTTTAAGGAAAACTATCCCCTGAATTAATGATGACTTACTTTTGTAAAGAAGGAAAATGAACAAAATTGTGGCGAACATTTAGTCTAAATTAATTTTGAGTTCTTCAATCAGACAAAGGAGATAAAATCGCCATATGATTACCAAAGCATACTTCAAGATATTTTTGGAATTCACCAATTTCTTTTCTAATGCCAAGTCTACAGAAATATATCTGCTTGTGAGATCTCAAACAAAATCTTTTTTTAATGTTGAAAAATGTGAACTTTGAATATTGTAACACTCTAAATTCCAAAAAATAATTACTATGTCTACTTGAGTTCTTTCAATGTCAAAGACCTAAAAACGGCTCCTATAATGCCTGACATGGACAAATCTAATTTCATGTTTAAGCACAGAAATCAGCAGTAGTGGATGATCATGACTACTAAGGATTCCCAACCATCAAGACCAGCCAATGCTTTTCCTGAAAATACATTTGCTGATTATGATGATTCTATTAGCGTTGACATGACGCTAATTTTAAACTATCTGTCAGATGATGACAATGAAGAAATGGAAGAGAGTAGAGATAATGAAGTGGAAATTCCTAATGATACATAACACTGGATACAAAGAAAGCAACCAAGTTGAGGAGAAAATGGGTTCACCAGCAGAAAAGCAATAGCTTGGAAGGAAATAAAAAAGCTACGAAGTGCCTTGGGAACGACCACCCAACTCCAAGGGGATAGTATTACTCTCCGACAGTGAGGGGACAAAAGGTTTTGGAAAGTGACTATACATCTTTACATGCATTTACACTTGAAATTTCTTTGTGTAAACTTTAACGCCTAATATCTCAAAACTAGGTTTTCCTGTAAATGAGTAATTCTAAAACCCAAAGGCTTATCTATTTGTTGTCCGATTTTCATCATTCAAAAAACTTTGGAACCTTAGAAAATTTTTCATCAGAAACTGTGGAAACATTTTCAAATTATTCCCATTTTGATTTTGTGTTAATATGTTATTTTCATTAGTAAAATAAATTTTTGAATATACTTACCCGATAATCATGTAGCTGTCAACTCCGTTGCCCGACAGAATTCTATGGAGGGATACGCCAGCTATCACAATACTAGAAGGGGGTGTACTTACCAGCGCCACCTGTGGCCAGGTACTCAAGTACTTCTTGTTGACACCTCCTCAATTATTCCTCGGTCCCACTGGTTCTCTATGGGGAGGAAGGGAGGGTCAATTAAATCATGATTATCGGGTAAGTATATTCAAAAATTTATTTTACTAATGAAAATAACATTTTTCAATATTAAACTTACCCGATAATCATGTAGCTGATTCACACCCAGGGGGGTGGGTGAAAACCAGTGTACAAGATTAAAGGATAGCTAAGTATCCCATATTTCATATAACAGTTATCTCAAATAACAATGAAATAATAAGTACCTGGTAAGGAAGTCGAATTGAACCGTTACTCTGCCTCTTTTTTAAGTTCGTCTTCCTTACTGAGCGCAGCGTTCCTCTTGGAGGCTGAATCAACCCAAAGGTGCTAAAGTATACAGGGCTGCAACCCATACTAAAGGACCTCATCACAACCTTTAACCTCGGCGCTTCTCAAGAAAGAATTGACCACCCGCCAAATCAACAAGGATGTGGAAGGCTTCTTAGCCGACCGTACAACCCATAAAAAGTATTCAAGAGAAAGGTTAAAAGGTTATGGGATTATGGGAATGTAGTGGCTGAGCCCTCGCCTACTACTGCATTCGTTGCTACGAATGATCCCAGGGTGTAGCAGTACTCGTAAAGAGACTGGACATCTTTGAGATAGAATGATGCGAACACTGACTTGCTTCTCCAATAGGTTGCATCCATAACACTCTGCAGAGAATGGTTCTGTTTGAAGGCCACTGAAGTAGCCACAGCTCCCACTTCATGTGTCCTTACCTTCAGCAAAGCAAGGTCTTCTTCCTTCAGATGAGAATGTGTTTCTCTAATCAGAAGCCTGAATAGTAAGAAACTGAGTTCTTAGAACTTGGAAAAGAAGGTTTCTTGATAGCACACTATAAGGCTTCTGATTGTCCTTGTAAAGGTTAAGACCTTTTTAGATAGTACCTAAGAGCTCTAACTGGGCAAAGTACTCTCTTCAGATCATTCCCCACCAAGTTGGACAGGCTTGGGATCTCGAACGACTTAGGCCAAGGACGTGAAGGAAGCTCGTTTAGCAAAAACCGAGCTGCAAGGAACATGTAGCCGTTTCAGATGTGAAAACAATGATCCTGCTGAAGGCGTGGATCTCACTTACTCTTTTAGCTGTTGTCAAGCACACGAGGAAAAGAGTTTTTAATGTGAGGTCCTAAAAAGAGGCTGATTGGAGAGGTTCAAATCTTGATGACATAAGGAACCTTAGGACCACGTCTAGATTCCAGCCTGGAGTGGACAACCGACGTTCCTTTGAGGTCTCAAAAGACCTAGGGAGGTCCTGTAGATCTTTGTTGGTGGAAAGATCCAAGCCTCTGTGGCGGAAAACCGCTGCCAACATACTTCTGTAACCCTTGATCGTAGGAGCTGAAAGGGATCTTACTTTCCTTAGATATAACAGGAAGTCAGCAATCTGGGTTACAGTGGTACTGGTTGAGGAAACTGCATTGGTCTTGTACCAGCTACGGAAGACTTCCCCTTGAGACTGATAGATTCTGAGAGTGGATGTTCTCCTTGCTTTGGCAATCGCTCTGGCTGCCTCCTTCGAAAAGCCCCTAGCTCTTGAGAGTGTTTCGAAAGTCTGAAGGCAGTCAGACGAAGAGCGTGGAGGATTGGGTGTACCTTCTTTACGTGAGGTAGACTTAGAAGGTTCACTCCTAGAGGAAGAGTCCTGGGAATGTCGACCAGCCATGCAGTACCTCTAAGAACCATTCTCTCGCGGACCAGAGCGGAGCCAACCAACGTCAGCCGTGTCCCTTAGTGAGAGGAGAACTTCTGAAGTACCCTGTTGACAATCTTGAACGGCGGGAATGCATACAGGTCGAGGTGGAACCAATCCAGCAGAAAAGCATTCACGTGAGCTGCTGCTGGGTATGGAATCGGAGAACAATACAACAGGAGTCTCTAGGTTATCGAGGTAGTGAACAGATCTATGGTTGTCTGACCCCACAGGGCCCAAAGTCTGTTGCAAACATTCTTGAGAAGGGTCCACTCTGTGGGGATGACCTGACCCTTCCGTCTGAGGTGATCTGCCATGACATTCATACCGCCCTGAATGAACCTCGTTACCAGTTAGCTTTCGATCTTAAGACCAGAAGTAGGTCCCTTGCGATCTAGAACAACTTCCACGAAAGAGTCCCTCCCTGCTTGAAGATGTAAGCCAGGGCTGTGGTGTTGTCAGAGTCTACCTCCACCACTTTGTTAAGCTGGAGGGACTTGAAGTTTAACAAGGCCAGAATAACCGCCAACAACTTCTTGCAAATGATGTGAAGTGTCCTTTGCTCCTGATTCCATGTTCCCGAGCATTCTTGTCCGTCCAAAGTCGCACCCCAGCCCATGTCTGATGCGTCCGAGAAGAGACGGCGGTCGTGTTTCTGAACAGCCAAAGGTAGACTTCCTTGAGAAGAAAGCTGTTCTTACACCACGCGAGAGAAGACCTCCTCTCTTCGGAAACAGGAACTGAGACCGTCTCTAGCGTCATGTCCTTTATCCAGTGAGCAGCTAGATGATACTGAAGGGGGGGAAGGTGGAGTTTCCCTAACACGATGAACAGGGCAAGAGATGAAAGTGTCCCTGTTAGACTCATCCACTACCTGACTGAGCATCGGTTCCTTCTCAGCATGCTCTGGATGCATTCTAGGGCTTGGAAGATCCTTGGGGCCGACGGAAAAGTCCGAAAAGCTCGACTCTGAAGATCCATACCCAAGGAGACAATGGTCTGGGATGGAACGAGCTGAGACTCCTCAAAATTGACCAGGAGGCCCAGTTCCTTGGTCAGATCCATAGTCCATTTGAAAATCTCCAGACAGCGACGACTTGTGGGAGCTCTTAAAAGCCAGTCGTCTGACGGAGCCGGACACAAGATCATGATACTGCTGCACAGTCTGTGAACTGTCAATCATGGGCAAGCGAGGAAGTACAGTGACAACCCGAATCTGTCTAGACTGTCTGGGTCGTACAGACAATTCCTTAACGGGTTGCTGAGGTTGCCGCACTGCGTCACAACAAGTCACTTCTGATGGTTGTTGAACGTCTTCCCCGTGACACATTGACTCCGTAAACAAAAAATCCTCTAACAAGGACTAAGCTTGGACTGCATGTCATGCAACACAGCTCAAGGTCTATGGGAGCAGGTGTGGTAACAGACGGGATTAGCGACTGAAGTGGAACCATTACCTTCCCTGGAAGCATGTTATGCTTAAATAAAAGTCCATAAGAGGTTATGCAGCTAAAGGCTCCCTCCAAATGACAGAGTCCTCAAGGGAATATCAGAAGGAGGGAGAAAAGAACTTTCTCATCTACAGGGACCTTATCCTAGAAAAGCTAAGTTCTCTGAGTGAGGGTTCACTGGTGCAAAAGCAGCAGACTAGAAGGCAACGTAATGAAACTGCTTGACAGTCTAGTGAGTTGGCAACAACCCAAGATGTGTGACTGAGAAGCATGCGGTAAGGTATGCCATGATGTATGCAGAGTATGCTATATGTAGAGCATGTTGTATGCAGAGCATGCTGAATGCAGAGCATGCTGTATGCAGAGCATGTTGTATGCAGAGCAAGCTGTATGCAGAGCATGTAGTAAGCAGAGCCTGCTGTAAGCAGAGCCTGCTGTAAGGAAAGCAGAGCGTGTGCATGGCGTTTAACATTTCTCAGAAATTCCATGACCAGTGCTAGAGTGCTTTATGCATGCTTGCATGGGGTTTAAAAATCAACATAATGTTTACCTTACATTCATAACTCATGATTCATATTTTTGCCATGGTTTGAAAATGGAGATAAGGTATGCTGAACAGCAGAGTCAGAACGAGCTGGAACAACAATAGTTGTGGTTTCCTCTTCAAGACTCTGTTGAGGGAACACCTGAGGCTAAGTCTGCAAAGGCTGAATAAAAGACAAGCAGAAGGAAGGCGCATGGGTGGAGGAGGCTGACTCCTAGCATGAGTGGTTGAACCCAAGGGTTGCGCTTGCTGAGCGGTTGGCGGAAGCGGAGTAGCAAGTTCCAGTTCCTGTGGTGTGAGCGGAGCGCGATGAGGAAGAGGCTTCGCAGAACAAGGTAAATGTCTCGCAAGCTGAGGCTCCTGAGGCGCAAGGCTAAGGTGTTGTGGTGCTTGCCTTGTGGAGGGTTGAGCTCGCTGCAGCGAGAGCTGAGGAGACTGACTCATGGACGGGAGAGGTTGTTGTACCTCAACCGAGTGTTGCATCACTGGTGGAGCAGCAAGTGGAGGCGGAGGAAGAGAGGTATAATCCTCCTGATCCCATTGTAAAGGTTGCCTAAAGGAAGGCGGAGGCTGAACACCACAGGGAACAGCAAACTCAGCACGTGGCTCAACATCGTACGCCTGGCAGGTGGTAGTGTGATCAGGCGGAGCGAGCGTAGGCGGAGGGAGTGTAGGCGGAGGCGGAGGAGCAACACTCTCAGCCCGACACTCACGCATCAAGTCCGAAAGCTGTGCTTGCATGGACTGTAGTAGAGTCCACAACATCGTACGCCTGGCAGGTGGTACTGCGATCAGGCGGAGCGAGTGTAGGCGGATGGAGTGTAGGCGGAGGCGGAGGAGCAACACTCTCAGCCCGACACTCACGCATCAAGTCCGAAAGCTGTGCTTGCATGGACTGTAGTAGAGTCCACAACATCGTACGCCTGGCAGGTGGTACTGCGATCAGGCGGAGCGAGCATAGGCGGGGGGAGTGTAGGCGGAGCACGCATCAAGACCGAAAGTTGTGACTGCACCCGGGTTGTTGAACTTTAACTTCGTACGTCTGGCATAGGTCTAGACTTTACGTTTAAGAGGTCTTGAGACCTGAGCCAGCGTTACTCTGCCTTTATTTTCTCCCCTAAATCTCTTCTGCAGACGAGCAAAAATAAGGGCTCAATCGTCTGCGGGTGGGAGTGACGGTCTCAGCAAGACACGCCCACAACCACCGAGGATACTTCTGTGCGCCGATCAAGGCCTGCCGAACCCTTTTGTCCTTCGACATTGCTTCTCCCCTGGGCTTGGGAGCTTGCAAGAGGTCCCGGACTGGGAGGACGACTGGCGCGCACAAAAGTACCCTCACGCACAACACTGACATACTTTGCGCTAATCACTTATCACTTTGATTTCTGTTTGCACTTATTTCACTGAACTCGAAACTTTAAGTGTTTTGTACCTGAAACACGCAATTCTATCCTTTCTCAAAAGTTAGTAATTGCGAAAACAGAATTACAATGTAACAGAAAAATCTAATGAAAGATAATTCAGTGGCTGGAAAGAGACTAAACACTAGATCACTCTAGAAACGTTTAGTTTCTTCCCCTAAAGAGACTAGGGAGAAGAGCAAAAACGATAACGACGTTACTCGTACGCCTGGCAGGCTTGAGTGAAACGTTTATCCTCTTTCTCCCTCCGTCTCTATCTCTCTCTCTCTCTCTCTCTCTCTCTCTCTCTCTCTCTCTCTTGACTTAGAACCTGAGAGAAGAGCCCAATCATATATATCGTTAAAACATATTATTGTTAAAGGAAAAAACTGAAATATTTCCCAAAATGAAAAGTTCCTTTATTAGGATCAAAACCATTAAGTTAAGAAAGAATGAACAAAACGCTAGACACGGTTACTCTTACTGCAACATGAAACCGTGAACATTCTTTCTCTATCGTAACGATAGAGTGCAAGTTGAACGTTCTGAACGTCAACAACTGCAGAGACAAAACAAAACGTTAGTTCAACTTTGAAAACAGTACGAGACTATCAAAGAAATTCTTTCAAACTCTGTGGCGGTAATAGCATAATATGTTAACAGGTAAAACCGAAATGACGGGCTCAATGTTAATTAACTTCGGTACCAAGAAAAGACCGCCTACTATTAGGAAGGTCGAATATAAACAAATATAAAAATTAATTTTAATAAGTTTATAATAAAAGGAAGTTAATCGAAGAGGCCTATAAGAGGCGGAGAGATATAAAATAAATCTATAACTTTTGTTAAGCAAAATTAAGAAAGAGAGTCTATACTCTCTTAGACACCAACACTTCCGTCTAAGGGAAGGGTCGGCCATTGAAAGGTGAACGAGAGTTCATACTCTCTTCGTCACCATAATTAATCAAATTAATTCCAAAAGCTAACTAAGCTAATATAGAAGTTTCCAGTAAAGCGACAGCCGAAATCCAAGAGAAATACTTCACCAAAGTCGTGAAAATACTCCAAGAACATAAGCGTATCCCAGAACGTCTTAACCGGAGCACGACAGAGGAATAATTGAGGAGGTGTCAACAAGAAGTACTTGAGTACCTGGCCACAGGTGGCGCTGGTAAGTACACCCCCTTCTAGTATTGTGATAGCTGGCGTATCCCTCCATAGAATTCTGTCGGGCAACGGAGTTGACAGCTACATGATTATCGGGTAAGTTTAATATTGAAAATTTAGAATTTAATAAAATAAAAAAAAATATTGAATTTATATTTTCTCATAATAATTCTGTCCATGGCTTCTAATAGACCATCATTCTGAGATTATATATTGGTTTAGTTTTCAATTTTTTTTTGAAAACTAAGGAAGCCATTAGGTTTTAAAGCAACACATCTCAAATCAGTAAAATCATCATAAATTTTTTTCTTCTAAATTTTAAAAATTCTTGTAGGATCTTATATTTTCAACCAATAGTTTATTTGAAGGTAAAATTCGTGGAAATTATACACTTGAAGAAAAATTTGGAAAATCCACTAAGTACATGTACAAAATTATAGTAGTGCATTTACCACTGAAGCTTTAAATAAAAGAAGGTGAGCAAAAGATTGTAAATTATATCTATTTACAAGGTTTCTCCTTTGTCAGTTGAGCAGAGTTTCATCATAATAAATTCCTAACTAGTTGTCCCTTATACTACTGTTTATAGTATAACAGGTACTAGTATGACAATGGCCTGTACTCTACATAAATGCCTATACCTATACACTTAGACAATATTAAATTTTGTATCCTAACTTGAACAAAAGTAATAGAAAAAGTAAGTTATGAGTACTGTAGTCAAGAGCCAATTATTCACAAGCCCAAATCTGTTCAAGCCTGCCTGGAGCTTATACATCTAAATACTATACTACCTATTTCTAGAGGCACTTCAGATAAATAATAAAA
The DNA here is from genome assembly GCF_036898095.1 of Palaemon carinicauda. NCBI lineage: Eukaryota > Metazoa > Arthropoda > Malacostraca > Decapoda > Palaemonidae > Palaemon > Palaemon carinicauda. The sequence goes on along the minus strand of NC_090731.1, from coordinate 115,263,896 downwards.
ATTCTTGACAAATACTTAGTACTTAAAACTGAATTATTCCCAATTTACCTTTCAGTAAAATGTGAAAAACTCATAACACCTGCGTGACAAGATAATAATAAAATAGGTTACCAACAAATTTGGGGAAAATAATGCATATGATTAATAATTGATAAGAATACAAGCCATCAACACTTTGCACACAGGAGTTGTTTTCACCACTGACATGCAAATCACCTGACAACCATTCACAAGAATGGACGAGATGTGTGTAACTGAATGGTAAGCTTTATTGAGATAAGCTGCTGCCAGACGCATAGCACTCCAAAGGTGGCGTTCAGAGACTTGATCAAGGAGTCCCTCCAATCTATCGGTTACTAAAACCTCAACAGAATTAATCTGTATCCTCACTCAAATGACCCTCAAAAATTTATTGAATAAATATTGTAGTTTCATTCAAGTCTATTTAGCTCTTTAAAGTCATGCACTAATAATTGTGAAAGACAATATTTCACTTATCAAAATGTATCAGTTAGTTTTTACTTTATACTGAATAAGGACAAGAATATTTACATCAAATAATCTATTCAAATGAAAAGGTTGTAAAAATCTTGAATCATAATGTAAGAATAATTACCAGATGCTCCATCTATTTGGTAACTTGGTCCCTCTCGGCGTAAAAGGATTCCTAGAAGCTGAATCTGGCCATGCAATGTTGATACTGACCGCAGAACATTTATCACTTCTGGTGTAGGCTGTACCTCCATATCCTGTAAAAAAATACAACAATGAGGTTTGAAAGTTCACAGATGAAAACAAACATCCATGAGCAATATCAGTGGAAGTGATGAATTTTGGCAACATTATGTACAATAGAAATTTAAGAAATCATATTAATGGTATACCATCTATAGAAAAAGAAAATTTCCCAAAATTTAAAACTATGATGAACTTCAAAACAAAAGGCAAACATAAATGTGCCAGGAAATGTGTAATTTAAATTATGGTAATATTCTTTTGATTAATACTACTGTATAGCATACTACATTAGATTTCCGAATAATGTAATCTCCAAATAAAGATTACCTAAAGCGTTAGTATCTCTAAACATTTTTGCATTACATGAATATTTAACCTACAGTAAAATGAACAATGATTAATATCAACTCTTTTAGATTGACTGTACTAAGTCTCTTGTATCAGGAGTTCCAAAAACTTATTCACCTTAATATTTAACTTACAAGACTCTTAAGAATTCTTTTGTGTAATATAGATAATTACCTCTTCGCTAATTAAAACAGTTTAGGCACTGAAACCACTAAAATACAAGATTTCTGTTGTACAGAGACATATTACCTTAAAGCTCATTGAGTCTTCAGAATATGTGATGGCAGTTGGAACATCTGTGAGTGACTGATAGCCAATACTAGCATGTTTTAGCTGTTCAAAAGGCTTGATATCCAAATCTATGTCCATAGCACTCATGAAATCCAGATGTTCTGAAATGGACATTTGAAATTAGTGTACAGTATTCAGGAAATTAATTCAATCAAAGTGATTGAGTATTCTAACCAAATCAATATAGTCAGACCCTTCACAGGGGTTAAGTAACAAAAACAAAAGAAAGAAGAAAAAATGAAAATATTGGATGCATACTCAATTTAACTCTCAGATAACCCAACTTCCCTATACACTATAAAAGAAGTTTGTATTGAAGCCTTGAGAGAAAAGACAAAATTAAAAGTACACATAGTTACAGTATATAACACAAATTAGAGGAAATAATTCACAGTTATATAACACCAAATAGAATAAATGAAAAGTCATTTAAGTATTAAACAGTTACTTAAAAACTAATCAAATAATCAGTTTCAACTTTCTCTCCCTGTTATGAAACTGTGTATACTGTACTGTACAGTACTTGGTCTCATATAACTTGACGCTTTTTTGTTGTTTCAGTTAAGGTGAATTCTCTATCATATAAATGTGAATGCACCTCAAATGAAAAGACATAATGAAAAAAGAATTTGAGTTTTATAAGACCTAATACAGAACAGCATACAGTAATACCCATTTACATAGGTTCAACATACGCCAGTTCCGACTTTTCTGCTGATCCTTAAATACCAAATACATTAATAAAACTCACATTATGCCATTTTATTCAACCTTGTAATTAACTCTAAATTGTACATTAGCAATGAAGTACTATACTGTACTGTAGTGTATTTCACATGGAAGCAAATTCATGTAGATATTTGATTTTCATAAAACTATAGCAGACTATAAGTACTTTTTCATGTTAAGCATGTACGTTTATGGGGAACGCAGGAGTCCCTTTATATGGTGAAATTCGGACTTGCAACGAAAATCAACTTATGTCAGGTTACTTGGAACCAATTAACGATGTAGGGCAAGGTATTAGTACCAATTATGTAATAGGGGAGAGTGAGTCAAGACTGATACAGTTATAAAGTGAATTTTTGAGCCCTTGTGTAACACTGTTATGGGTTTTCATATTCTCTATTAAGGCCAGTTTTATATTTGCTGTTCTATATTATTATCAATCGCATTAGTACTAGCTAAGCTTCAATCCTAGTTGAGAAAGCATGGTGCTACAAGCCCTAGGGCTCTAATAGGGAAAGTAGCCCAGTGAGAAATGGAAATGAGTAAATAAATTATATAAATATCAGAAGTATATATCGAAAAAATAAAAAAAATCTTAAGATCAGTAACCATGTTAAAATAGATCTGTCATTCATATGTTATAAAGAAATATAAAAACACTCACAGCGAGTTTGATCTTTTTGAAGTTTCCACAATCTGGTTATAGCTGGAGTAAAACTTCCTGAATACTATATAGTGTTGAGCCTTACTAATATTATTATTATTATTATTATTATTATTATTATTATTACTTGCTAAGCTACAACCTTAGTTGGAAAAGAAATGCCTATCACAATTAGCTGCACCCCTAGTACGATGTACAGGATGGTAAAGTCTGGGAAGATCTGAATGTAATGGTAAGTCAAAATTATGAAAAATCTGATGCAACATGTATAAAGAACTAACTGAATGAAAAACCATAGTTGTTCCCATACTAACAAACCTTCCATTATTTATGTGGATATTCTTTCAGCGGCAGCTGGAGTTAGCCATTAGACTTTGAATGCGAGGTGGCAACCTTACCTAACCGCTTGGGCGGGTAGGCTGGGGGTACCCAGCTGCCTGTATATATACTCTCCCAGCGGTGAGACGTCACTTTTTTCTTTTGGCTCAGTAGAGATCGGGTGTATCTGCTCTCCTCCTGACTGTCACTGGATTTTTTCAATTCTGCCTTCTCTTTTCAGGTGTGCGTGTTTTCTCTTAATGATCAGCTTCATCATGCAAACCTGTCCAGGGCACAAGGTTGCTGCGTGCGGGGTCTTCGTGTCATCGTTGAAGACCAACCCGCACTCTTTGTGTCCTACTTGCTGAGGGTTTGCCCTGCGCAGAATGTATGGAGTGGTATGCCTCCCAATGGGAGAAATTTTGGCAGTGTATGAAGAAGAAGACTAAGCACGGTTGTTCTCCCACATGGGTGAGCAGAGTGCATTCTTCTTCTCGCACCTCTAAATTTCTCTCAAAAGCTCCTTCTCGCTCACACTCTTACGAGGGACGATCGAGTAGGAGTGCAGATCACTTAACTCCTTGGCAACCCTGGGGTACTGGGGGGAGTTGTTGCTTCCCCTGTAGGAGTAACTTCTCCAGCCGCTGGCGAGCCATTCTCCCTTCCAGATCTGCTGCAGGTGTGATCATCCTTAGGGATTTCAGGACCCCCTTTGAAGGAGGAACTACTGGGCCTTCTTCAGCATGGTGCTAGCAAGGAACCTTCTCCAGAGCTGTCGACATCTTACGCTTTGGATCTGTGCGAGGTCCATCTGTCGCCTTTTGCTGGCCCATCTACGTTTGGAGGAGGTGATCATTCGCATTCGCCTCTCCAACAGCTCCTTGCTGACGACGAAACCTCTCTTCATTCTGGGACCTAGTCGTCCCCTAACCTTCAACCTTCTGCTTCTCCCCACAGGAACCCGCAGGTTGCAGGCGTGGATCTTTTGGGGACCAGCGCTCCTACCATCAGCAGCGCTTATGGACAAGCATCACCATCGCCTCGCCCTTCTGGACTCTTTCCCTGATCGCCGTTCCCGACAATCAGAAGATCTTATGGATCGTAGATCGTCACCATCCGAGCGCTCTTCTTCTGAAAGATGCTCATGCTCTAGAGCCTCATGCTCATGAGACCGCAAGTCTCAACGCTCTATTCGGAGGCGTTCCTCTTCACGAGGGAGAGTATCAAGATCGCGAGCAAAGTCTAGACCTAGGTCCAGAAGCTCGCATTCTAGATCTCTGAGATCTAAATCACGAGAACGGTGCTCACTATCGCGAGGACGACGCTCATGTTCAAGAGGGCGGCATTCACGTTCACAAGGGTACCGTTCATGAGAAAGACGTTCTCGATCGCGAGACTGACGCTCACGTTCGCAAGCTAGGCGTTCGTGTCGTCCATGCCGTTCTCGAATGAGAACTAGACGCTCTCGTTCGCGCATTCGTAATTAAGGTCTAGACATTCCTCGTCTAGAGGTAGAGGTAGGCGTACGCGCAGTCCATCAGCACATAGCCGCTCAACCAGACCTTCCAAACAATCTTGGACCAGACCTGAAGACGAGTTTGACCATTCTTCTAACAGGCGTCCAGCTAAACTGACAGTGTCTTTCACTGCCAGGGGAGTTATAGCAAAGCATTTGACTACGCGATGCTCGGAAACGCGTTCTCCATCGAGAGTAGTCCCTACTCAGAGACCTCCTCTGCTGACTTCGTCGGACGTAGGTGTTTCTCTGGGGCAACAGGATGGTGTTAGACCATCCTCTTCCTCTCCCTCTGTGGCTCCAAATGCCCCTGTTGCGAGCACTTCTGCTCGTGAATTGCGTCAGTTGACACGTGAAACTCGCAATTTTGCGCGTGAATCTCATGATTTCCGGGAGTAATTCACAAGCTGATGTGTCGGAACTGAGAACAAGTGCGGTATCAACACCTTCACCTCGTCCCTCTGCATCTTCCACCTCCAGCGGAAGACCAACACCCTTCCCAGAAGGGTTAAAGCTCCCTATTAGGTTTGCGAACGTTCCTATTAGCCCGAACCTTCCTTGTCGTTAAAAGGAACGTGTTCCTCTGCCTCAGAGGTTGTCACATCCGACGACTGAAGTTCCTTTTAGAGTTCCACACAAAGGACATTCTCCTAGGGAATTCCAGGGTATACCTAGGGGCGCAGAGCTTCCTCCATGGGTGAGCACCTTACTGACCACTCTCATGAAGGCTCTGAATGTGGCTCCTACACCGCTGCAACCTACTACTGTCGCAGTCAAGGTAACATCAAGAATCCCCCCTGGAACCCTCGTCAGGTTTGTCAGTTGGGAGTCAGGACCCTAGGAGGTCGACAGCAGACAGAGCGTGCAGATCACCTCCACCTCGATCGCATGCTGAAGGCCCTGTTCCTTCTAATTCCTTAAGTAGTAGGTTGGCTAGGGCGTCACCCACCCGTTGAGATACTACCGCTAGAGAGTTATGGGGTCCTTTGACTGGCCAGATATTGCACCCTTCTCTCTGGTTACGGTTATTTTTCCTTTGCCTACACATACAACGAATAGTCTGGCTTATTCCTTACAAATTCTCCTCTGTCCTCTTACATCTGACAACACTGAAATTACCAAACCATTCCTCTTCATCCAAGGGGTTAACTACTGCACTGTAATTGTTCAGTGGCTACTTTCCTCTTGGTAAGGGTAGAAGAAATTCTTTAGCTATGGTAAGCAGTTCTTCTAGAAGAAGGACACTCCTAAATCAAACCATTGTTCTCTAGTCTTGGGTAGTGCTTTAGCCTCTGTACCATGGTCTTCCACTGTCTTGGGTTAGAGTTCTCTTGCTTAAGGGTACACTTGGGGCACACTATTCTGTCTTATATCTCTTCCTCTTGTTTTGTTAAAGTTTTTATAGCTTATATAGGAAATATTTATTTTGGTGGTGGTGTTGTTCTTAAAATACTTTATTTTTCCTTGTTGCCTTTCTGCACTGGGCTACCTTTCCCTGTTGGAGCCCTTGGTCTTAAAGCATATTGCTTTTCAAACTAGGGTTGTAGCTTAGCTAAAAATAATAATAATAATAATAATAATAATAATAATAATAATAATAATAATAATAATAATAATAATAATATGGCTAACTTACCCTTTAAGTTAGTGAAGGTAAAGGAGGTCGTAACTAAGAAGCAAAAGAGAAAGATGAGAGGCGTAACACAACCTAACGCCGATGTCATCCATCCTAGGACAAGTTGGGACATAGGCTCGGATCACGATCCATCCCTTTAATCCTCAAGACATTGAGGTAGTGCCTCTGGACTAGCATCCAGTTTCTGTTCCTCCTCCAGAGAAGGAACCTCCAGCTCCTGCTGCCAAGGCTTCATCTAGTGCCTCGAAGACCTCACAGGTTCCCCCTCCTAAGACCACGGAGGAACGTCCTGTGCGTAGGGAGTCGAAGGACTCTAAGACGAAACCTAAGAATGCTGCGGCACGGGAAGCTAAATTGGCAGGGGCACAGAGGCGGTCCCCTGTGGCGGGCCCACCCAGTGATTCTGTTGACGACCCTGACCTACCCTGGGCTCTGTATGTGAGCCTGGAGGGGGATGACCCCTTAGACTCAAGAGGATGAAAATCTTCCACAGGTGGCCAGTCTGAACTATCACTCCGAACAGGAGAGACGTAAGTCGGAGCATAGCTTTTGGCAGGTCCTCGCCTATATGAGAGCCATCAACAGGCTGTCCACTCCTGGTTCCACCACCCAGGAGGGGAAGGATATGGTTCTCGATGAAATATTCGAGACCCAGAAGACTTTCAGCCCCAGTGAAGTTTTGCCCTGGTCTATAGGTCTGACAGCTGCCAAAAGGAAAGCTATTGCTCAGATAGCTGGAACTTCTAGTTCCTTGAGGGGAGGTTCTTCCTCTCGGTCCCCTCCACTTCCTTTCATGTTACAAAGGAAGTATTACAAGATCGAAGGAGAACCACATTCCACCATGACCCACGACCCTTTGGTAGGGCATAGAGAGAGGCGCGAAGTACGCCATGCAGGCTGCTTCATGGCTTCATCTACGGTTGGGATTTTTAGGCTTCATGGTTTGCTCCCACGATTTTTCGAAGGAGTAGGCCAGGAAGACTTTTGAGTCCTTCCTGTTGTCAGGTACCCGGACTCTTGAGTTTCTGTCCCACCACATTGTCAACCTGTGGGGGGGCGTAATCCTCAAGAGAAGAGATACCGTCATAGGTCGGTTCAACAAGCAGGTGCCGAAAGTGGAAGTCTCTCGGTTGAGGAATTCCACCCTCGAGGGTTGATCTCTCTTCATTCCAGAAGAGATATAGAGGGCTGCTGAGCAATGTAGGAAATCGTCCAAGAATTCTCTCCTCCATACGGCCATCACATCGTAGACCTATAGTAGACCTTCCCAGTCTTCTCGGCCTTAGCAAGCACCTTCCTTTTCTAATCAGTTAACTTCTAGGTCTGCAAGACCTTCCAAGGTGTAAAAACAGACCTTTCAATCCAAAGAACAGAAGGGGTCCAAGTCCTTCAGAGAAAAGTGAGGAGGAAAAGGAGGTGGCAGAGGTGGTCCCTCCCAGTAGGAATGGCATTCCTTATCACCTACTACCTATGGGAGGATGCCTACAGCAACGCTGGCAGAGGTGGCAGCTTCGCGGGGCAGATCCCTGGAGGGTTGAAGTGATCGCCCTAGGGCATCGCGTCCCGTTCACTCAATCTCTCCCTCCTCTGACTCGGGATCCAGTACAACTAAGCTTCTATACGAAGGGATTCACGAAGGAGGTGGCCCATAGGGCCGAAGTCCAGACCATGCTGCAGAAGGGTGCTCTCCAAGAAGTCGCGGAAGGGTCCTCAGGCTTCTACTGTCAAATTTTTCTGGTGAAAAAGGCAACTGGAGGCTGGAGACCAGTCATCGATCTCTCTACTCTGAACAAGTTTGTTTAACAAACTCAGTTCAGAATGGAGACGGCACACACAGTTATCCAAGCGGTTTGTCTAAGGGACTTCATGTACACACTGGATCTGAAAGACGCATACTTCTAGATCCCAATCCATCTGTCTTCAATGAAGTATCTGAGATTCATACACAAGGAAAAGACATACTAGTTCAAGGTTCTATGCTTTGGTCTCGCAACAGCTCTTCAGGTATTCAACCGAAAGTTCGCCCTAGTGTCATCTTGGGCTCAAAGGAACGGCATCCGTCTTCTCAGATATCTGGACGACTGGCTGATCCTAGCAGACTCGGAGATGACCCTTCTTCGTCACCAGGACATGGTTCTCGAGTTTTGTCAGGACCTGGGGGTTCTGATAAATCATGAGAAGTCATTACTGCAACCTTCACAGACACTGGTATACCTCGGTAAGATCATAGACACTGTCCAAGAGAAAGTCTTCCCATCCGACGAAAGAGTACACAGACTGAAGGAAGTGGCCGCTCCCTTCCTCAGAAAAGAAGTTCTTACAGCCTCTCCATGTGGAACCAATACTCCGATCCACCAGACACACGAAAACCTTCGGCGAGGCCAGAATCTTCGCGTTCCCTCTCCAGATTTTATGCTCTTCACAGATGCATCAAAAGAAGTGTGGGAGACTCACCTGCTGCACCAAACGATTTCCAGCCTTTGGTCAGAATCAGAAAGGTACAAGCACATGAATCTGCTGGAGATGAGAGCAGTCTACCTAGCTCTTCATCAGTTCCAAAAGTTGCTGGCAGTCACTCTGTGGTGTTGGTGAGCGACAACATCACAGTAGTGGCTTATATAAACAAGCAGGGCAGTACTTTTTCGCAACCTCTATGCCACTTTGCAGTAAAGATCATCAGATGGTCAGAAGAACATTAAGAGGCTCTATCAGCTCGCTTCATCACCGGCAAGAGGAGTGTGCTTGCGGACAATCTGAGCAGAGTGACTCAGATAGTAGGCTTCGAATGGTCTTTGAATCGTCAGAGAGCCAACAAAGTACAGACTTTGTGGGGTTCCCCGACTGTAGACCTGTTCGCAACATCTCTGAACAGCACGCTCCTGCTTTACTGTTCTCCAGTCCTGAACCCTCAGGCTCTATGGCAAGAAGCATTCCAGCAACAGTGGGACAACATCGACGTGTACGCCTTTCCTCATTTTGTCTGACGAGAAGACTGCTCAACAAGACCAGAGCATCCAAAGATCTAATGATGATACTTGTAGCTCTGCTATGGCATCATGCAGAGGTTTCCGGACCTCCTTCAACTTCTAGTGGATCTACCAAGAGAACTCCCTCCACGACCAGACCTACTCAAACAACCACAAGCGAACATCTTCCATAAGACCGTGCAGTCGCTTCGACTTCACGCGTGGAGACTATCCAGCGTCTCCTCTCTCAGAAGGGCTGTCCCCGACTAGTTGCGCAGCGAATGTCTGGATAATTGCATAGGTCCTCAGCTTCGGTTTACCAGGATAAATGGAGAGTATTGTGTGGTTGGTATAGTGGAAGAACTATCTCTCCACTCAATGCCACTATTCCAGTAATAGCGGAGTTCCTTGAATACCTATGGGAGGAAAAACTCCTTTCCGTCTTGGTGGTGAAAGGCTATCGCTCAGTCTTAAGCCTTGCCTTTAAGCTGAAAGGAGTAGATATTTCCTCTTCGTTGGAGCTTTCTTTACTCATACGGAGTTATGAGATCACTTGCCCCTAATCAGAGATGAAGCCTCCTCTTGGAACTTGGTTCGTGTCTTGAGATCCTTTAAAGGACCTCCTTACAAACCATTACACCATGCAACTGACCAAAATCTCACTTTGAAGATGGCGTTCCTGCTCGCTTTAGCCTCGGCAAAGAGAGTCTGTGAACTTCATGGCCTCTTGTATGACATCGCCCATTCAAGGGGATGGGGGGGGGAAGAGACACTCGGCTTCATCCCTAAGTTCATTACTAAGACTCAAAATCCAGGGTTGCTGGACCATAGATTCGGGCCCTTTCAGATTTCGAGTCTTCGTTCTGTAACCAATGATCCAGATCATTTGTTATTATGCCCAGTGAGGAGTTTGAGATACTGTACTATCTTCAACACATTGCAGCAACACGGCCCAGACTAACACCTGCTTGTTAGTTCAGTTAGAGTAAAGAGGAAAATCAACAAGAACACAGTTTCCTCCTGGATTCGCCAAGTCATCGAAAGAGCCTTGGCCCCAGATCCTCCTTAGGCTCGTCTATTTAGAGTCCATGATGTCAGTGGAATCAGTACTTCCCTGGCATTCAAGCACAACTTTTTCATGTTGCAAGTTCTCCAAGTAGGAGTGTGGTAGAGACAGACCACTTTCACAGCCCATTACTTAAAAGACATGACCCACAGGAGACTTGATATGTTCACTATCGGTCCTGTGGTGTCTGCTCAACAAGTGGTTTAAGATACCTCAGGCTCCTTGATGGACATGTAGCAGTGGTTGAGGGCAATGGTTACCCAGGTTAAGACTGGGATGAATGAGAAGAATGTCTGACCTTCCTTTCTTTATCTTCCTCTCCCTTGGGGAACAGCCCCATGGGTCCCTCTGCAAGTTGGCTTCCCCCTCTCCGGGTAATTATCACTTCCCTTGTGTAGCCTAGTATAAGTTATAAAATTGTTATACTGTGCACGTCCTCCTCTGCTTTCTGCGAGGGAGCAATGGGATGCATCTTGTTTTTTCTATATAAACTCGAAGACGTTCATACAAACAACATCTATTTTACTGCATTGCACAGGCTGCGAGTATACTCACTTTGTATATTTCAGCGAGGTGTTAAAGTTTTCCCCAGACCACAAGACCCAAAGCAGGGGAAGAAATAAAATAAAGATTGCACTTTAGAGACTGTTCCACCATTGAGGCTCCTACCTGTTTTTTAATCGTAAAACACACAAAACCTGATACAACCTTGGATGGCATTTTCAAAAAAATATCAGATAATCCAAAATTAATTCTAAAACTTGAACTACTTCAAATTTCTTCAAATATGTCCAATTTACTAGCACCTCCCGTATCTGGTACAGAGAGAGTAATCTTTCTCTTCCTTGGCGCTGTGATAATAAATATCTAAAACTAAATATCTGGACCTAACTTAATTTAGGTATGAGCTTACTTTTTACTTACTTTACTTTGATGGCTGCTTTTCCGGTCCCATACAGCAGAGGAACCCCACTCTCTACAGGATCTCCACTGTCATTTTACCTTGTTCATTCAGAGTATTTAAACACTAATTCTTTTCAACGTTTTGAGATTTGAGTAACTTTTATGAATAAAGAGTCCGACACCCCCACCAGACCTACCTTCTCTCGGTATGTGAAAGAAGGCATGTGAGGGGGGCCTCATTTCAGTGATCTTTGCCTTGTCCAAGTTATTTAGCCCTGTTTCAGATAATGCTAGCATATCAAAATATTTCTCGTTTATTAATTCTCGAATTTACCTACAGATTATATATTTACATAGCCACAGTTTATGACATCCCTAGTAACCATGATCAGTATTTTCCACTAGTCTTTTCAATTCCAAGTCAAAAGCATTGCAGTCTCTAGAATATACTATGTGGTCACTTGGTCTGTTTAACTTTGTGCAGTTTATACAATTTGACACTTGCGAATTACACTCCCTGGTGGAGTGTCTCCCTGAACATTTCCTGCAGACTTTATCTTCATTCTTAGACTTGCAATCTTTTTCAAAATATCCGTACCTCTGACAGTGGTAGCAGGTGATCACGTGGTCCAGGCAGCGATTTCTTTGAATCAAAGCATTTTCTACATCATGTTCATCATTGTATACATTGCATATCATTATTTTGGGTTTTAGTTTTCCGATTTTTCTTGTTTCAGTGTCAGCCACCAATGTCTGAATTTTGTTTACCGCCTCTTCTCTGATCATATTGTTTGAAAAAGTTTACAACAACATTTCCATTCGTAGTTGACCTCGTGTTAAGTATAGGAATGTCTTTAAGTGCTTGTTCAACCTCACATTTCCTTTCAGTGATTTTAGTTGTTGTATTAGTTGATTTAATAATCAACAGATATATTTTTTAATAATAGAGTACCATTATTTTATGTTAAAGCCTGCAAACTAATCGTAGTATATAATTCTTAACACTTCATATAATAACGGTTTAAAAGAATCTATTAAGATATTTGCAGAAATATTCTGTATTTCTGCAAATATCTTAAAAAAATTCTATGTTGCTGATGATGTTATACAGTACTGTGTAGCACTAGGCGAGAGGTAGTAAGGAGAAACTGGAGGAGTGGAGAAGAGAAATGGAAAATAGAGAATTGAAGATCAGCATTCAAAAGACAGAGTATTTGAGATTGAAAAATGGGGAGAATGGGGAAGTTAGTTTACAAGGAGAGATATTGAAAAGAGTTGAAAATTTCAAGTATTTAGGATCAACAGTTGCAGAGAATGGTGATCTGGGGGCAGAAATAAACCACAAAATACAAGCAGGATGGAAGAATTGGAAAAAAGTGTGTGGAGTACTATGCAACAGAAAGATAGGGGTTAAGTTGAAAGGTAAAATACACAGGACAGTTATGAGACCAGCAATGATGTATGGAGAGATGTGGGCAATAAAGAAGACAAAAGAGAAGAAGCTGGATGTGGCAGAGATGAGAATGCTGACATGGATGTGTGGGGTGACAAGAAGAGATAAGATACGGAATGAGGTAATTAGGGGTACCACAGGAGTTAGAGAACTATCAGATAAGATCCAAGAAAGTAGACTGAGGTGGTATGGTCATTTCGTGAGAAGAGATGAACAGTATATTGGGAGGAGAGTGATGGAAATGGAGGTACAGGGAACGAAAATGAGAGGGAGACCAAAGTGAAGGTGGATGGACTGTATCAAGGATGACCTTCGATCAAAGGGATTAACCGGTGATGAAATGTGGGACAAAGGTAAATGGAGAACGCTGGCCAGAAACATCGACCCCACATAAAAGTGGGAAAAGATGCAGACAAATAAGAAGAACAAGAAGCAGAATATTCTGTAAATTTCTTGCTGACAGGTTCATAGGGAGGAAACAGATTGTAGCACACAATTACATTGGCAAAGATCCATCTTGTAGAAGGCTTTAACACCAAAAAGAAATTTGAATTACCAGCACGACTCTGAATTTGGGACAAAAAAAATTATATATCTTACCACAAACAAACTATGTACCTTAAACAACTCTGTCAATAACAAAATGGGAAAATTGAAAAGTGTACATAGTCTTGTAAGTAGCTGTCTTTGAATAAATGAAGAAAAACAGATCAGACCTTACCTTTGACAAATTACTAGATAAATTCTTATAAGGAGTGTAATGTTTGAAAGGAATATACAGTTATTTCATTTCATCACATTGTTCTATGTAGTAAAAAAGAAACAAATACAAGGATTAAACAATTGAGTAGCTATCTTGAGGACTAGCACCAATGCAAAATGCCTCACAATACAATTCTCAATCATTAAAAGGGTAGGAGCAATTCTTTCAGGATTAGAAAGCTGGCATTCTAATTGTGTAAAAGCATTTGTATCCAGCATTGAGTATTTTGCTAATTTTAAAGCATTAGTAAATCTCATATGTTATGATTGAGCTGGTGAAGTGCAGAAGGGAAATCCATTTTCATAATCATTTTCCAAAATTTTAATGAGAACCATAAAGACCAATAATATTCCTATAATCAGATTCACCACTACCAAAAAATAAAGCCATCTTTCTTTTAAGCTTTAGAAACTGCTTTAAAGGGCTTCAAACTAAGGTTGTTTTATCATTTCATCCCAAAGGTCTACATCAATTACAAAGAAAATAGTATTCAATTCAACTTTCATTATACAGTAAATCTATATTTGAGTGGCCAGTAATTCACTTGTATGATTTTCATCACGAAGGGTGAATTCCATAATCATGAATACATTTGCCTTCATTATGGATATAGGTTTGATTTGACTTAGCCTTTATTAACTTTAAACATTCCAACAGATATGGAAAGAAGCCAATGAGGACTCAGACATCTTTGCAACAGTTTTGGAAGCCTTATGTTTACAAGACTATAGAAAATATTCATATTACATGATGTGAACCAACATTTATATATAAGACTAAAGTAGTAATATATTAACTTATGCCCTCCATTTACAAATAATATCCAAATATTTAGAAACATGACAGAGGAAGTTACCTGAATTATAAAATTCAACACTTATAAGAGAAACTTAAAACAAGATTTGGAGTTAGACAATTCTAAAGACTTGTCACCATATTCATGGTTCCTTCAAAGGAGGATCTGATACAGAGGGGAATGAGCTACAAGAATAAGAACCTTTTGATGTAGCAGAGAAAGAAGGGGCATGGAGCTGAGCTAAAGTCAATGGCTAAAATCTTACACTAGATAGAGATGGCACTTACTATTTCTAATAATAGGATCTGAATGTAGAGTACTGTAGTTGACAAAGGAGTCATATTCTGTATATTGGGACTTTTTTAACATATAATTTACTGGAAGAATAAAATTTCAATTTCATAATTGAAATATTCAAGCTGAACCAGTTCTGAATAGTGCTCTAGATTAACAGGAATTAAGCTCATATAGACCTATTTCAAATCTATCATTTATTTCAGAAGTGCTAGAACATGTAATTCTTGAACAACTAATTGGTCACTTATAAGAAATAAAAGCTTTGCCAGACAACCAGTCTGCTTACAGAAAATTATACTCTAATTATACTTAACCGAGACAGACAACCAGTCTGCTTACAGAAAATTATACTCAAATTATACTTTACCGAAACAGCTATCTGTTCTGTCGTAAATATGTTGGAAATGATGGATGAAAACAAATGTGGTACTTCAATTTTGCTCAATCTTAGAGTTGCTTTTGATACAGTTGTGCATGAACTGGTACTAAATGATCTAAGGTCCATCTGTACTGAAGATCAACCTTTCGAATACCTAAAAACTACAGTACTTGGTTGACATAAATTACTGTGTGTAAATTGGAAACTCTTATTCACCAAATGAACCATTACACAGAGGCATACCTCAAGGGAGTGTACTGAGCCCAATCTTATTCTGTATCTATACTACTGGTCTGTCAAAAATACTACAAAAGCATGGAGTGAAGTTGAAACTATTTGCAGATGATACACAATTTTACTTCTCCATAAATGATATAGATGACACTACTGAAACTCTAAATCAAATTCTTGCCAGTGTTAGAAAATGGATAATAATCAAACAACTAAAATTGAATGATTAAAATGAGTTTATGGTGGGTGGAAAGAAAAATAGCCTAAGATACTTGGGTCATATTCAAATAAACATAAATAACAACTCTGACCAAATATCTAGTAAAGTTTGTGATCTAGGCATATCTCTTGACTGTAACTTGTCTTTCATTGTCCAAATAAACAATTTAATAAAAACTGCTGGTAATCATCTAATAACCCTTGCTTTTATAAAGTACCTGGATGAACATTCTGTAAAGAAACTTGTGATAAGCTGTGTTATTACCAGGATTGACTACTGTAACTCCATCTACTAAAATTTACCAAAAGTGCAACTTAAGAAATTACAAAACGTAATAAAGAGGAGAGCAAGACTGATAAAAGGTGTCCCATCCTGAGAAAGGAATACTCCTACATTAATTGATTTACACTGGCTGCCTATTAAAGCATACAAGGCGTCTCATCCCGAGAAAGGAATACTTCTACACTAATTGATTTACACTGGCTGCCTATTAAAGCAAGAATTGAGTTTAAGATATGCACAATAACCTATCTAGTTATCAGCACAAGACATTGAAAAAATCCAAGAGAATGGCTACATATTGTGTAGCCAACAAATCATGTTGACACGAGAATTGTTACAAATGGTTTTAAATTATTAGAACCCAGATATATGTCTACTGTAGACTAGAACCCAGAAATATGTCTACTGTAGGCTCTAGAGCCTTTAAATATGTGGCCCCAGGACTAAATAATAAGCTCCTATTAGGCATACGAAAGACTTTAGATATCAATTAAGGATTGTTCTAAAGAAACAGAAGATTTCAATTAAGGATTGTACGAAGAAACTGAAGATATCAATTAAGGATTGTACAAAGCAACTGAAGACTCTTGTTCTCAAAGTGCTTTGATAGTGTAGATTTGATAACAAATGAGCAATATGCGGTATGAAATGCTAAATGCCTTAGAATGAACATGATGAAATGACTGTGAAAGGTCCTATAGACTGTAGGGTTCCCCTGCTGTATAGAACCAGAAAAGCAGCCCTTAAAGTAGCCTGCAGACAAAACCTCCTTATAACCTATCGCTGGTGTCTTATATCACCTCCATCAACTAATACTTAATGTTCATGTTTATTGTTTATGTAAATTATAAAATTTTGCCAAATTTAATCCATGAAGGGGTTTATCCAGTGGATGGACTGAATTTATGGATTTGGGGTATATAACCAATCATTGGGACCTGTGAAGTCATTCAGCACCCAAATGCATCTTGGATAAAACCCCAGAGTTACACTAAGTTAAAAGGTAGAAGATGTTGGAGAGCAAGATGGAAGAATGGAAGGAAAAACAGAGGTAAAGTAAAAGGATATACAGAAAGTGCAGCTAGAAGACAAAGGAACTCTGCAAAAACCCTTGAATAATACCTCCTCTGACTAAACCACTATGGGATGCTATAAAGCGGGAAAATGACAGAAATTGTTGAATTAAATAGTTGACATTTTTTCTAAATTTAAGCATACAATGTGAAAAAATAACTACAAAATTTAATTCATATTTGTTGTAGTCTCCTGGCTATGGTGAAACAACCTACCATTACCTAAAATAAATAAAGACTAACAGTTGAATTTGGTCATTGCAATACATTATTTGTTACAATGAAATCAGTAAAAATTATTGTAAAAAATTGTATTAAAATTGACAAAAGGTAAAGGCTCCTAATGAATGACAGATGGTAACACCAAAGCAGCAGCTTTGTTACCCTTAACCTTGATGAAAATAACATCCGAATCCATCATCATGCAACCTCAACTTTGGTAGCATGTACTGTATTTTAATTTTAAAGTGGAACCCCAGTGACCATTACAACAGGCCTAGCAAGCCGGTGACCTTTATTTTGTTGCTCAAGAAACACGAGACTTGCCTCAGGATGGACCTATGGATGACTAATGTATCTTTGGGCACCTCCGTAAACAGAACAGATATGAACACGCTTATGGAAAACGCTAAACATTTTATCAGAATGGGAAACTTCTCCACCCTTTTATAATTGATTTCATCAAAATTTCACACACAATATGCCTATGCTAGCTAGGTATCAGATTAAGGTAAAAAATTGGGAGTCAAGCAAAAATTATGGTAAAAATAAAATCTTTTGCATTCAAGTATTTCAATGTATCAAAGCATTACTACCTACATATTTTCATCAAATTTTGCTCACCAATACAAGATGAGGAGATCAGGTTTTGCAGTCGACCAGTTCGTATTTTCAGGCCATCACAATGTCCATTTTTCAACATGGCAAGAAGATCAAGTAACTCACGGAAATGAACATCTCTGAAAGTAAAAAATGTATATGTAACAAACGAAACATTAAAACCTCAGAAAGATTGATCACCATTAATTCTACACATTATTTCCAAATGCTTCACATCATTCTGAAATTGATCTTCATAACATGATATCCTCCTCCTCACCTCATGTGCTCCTCTCGAATAGGAATACAGACAGTAGGTCGTCCTGAGAGTCTCCAGTATTTACCGACAAAATGTAATTCAGTCTTGATATCATCAATAAGCAATGCCATATCATGGGAGAGGTAGAAGTCACTGACTTCAAAAACAAGTGGATAGCAAAGAACTGTTTGACCACAAATTCGATAAATCTGGAAAATTTGAGAATGTATAATTGGGTTACATATAATCTATTTTTACTTTATGGTATACTGTACAGCATTACAAATGGCTAATACTGGTATCCCAATATTATTATGAACTGATTTCCTGATTTATTCATAATCTAAAAATTGCCTGGGGAAAGTATCCTAAATGTAACTCAGACTTATAAATTCCCATATATTTCTAAACCTATTTTGTCTCAAAAGATGAGTCAGCTTTAATAATCAAAATGTTCTTTTACTGTATTGCATTTTCTATTATTCTCCATGCACGAATTTACAAACATGAAATGTAAGAATATATGTGAGTTTTCACTATATGAAACAAATACCTTACTCTATTCATGCCATGGTATCTAGTGAGGTTGGCATTAATCACGAATTATGAAAAAACTTCATTTAATCCCTAAAAGAGTAGTTTTAACTTTACGGGTTAATTATTTTTTCCAATAATTGGCCACAAACAAGCTTTACTGAGAAGCATCTAACTCCCGAGATTTTTTTTCAACATGGTTCATATCTATGAACTATGCAGGTTAATATGTTATTTTCCTTAGTAAAATAAATTTTTGAATATACTTACCCGATGATCATGTAGCTGCAACTCTGTTGCCCGACAGAAAAAACCTAAGGTCGGGATACGCCAGCGATCGCTATACAGGTGGGGGTGTACAACAACAGCGCCATCTGTCGAGTAGGTACTCAGGTACTTCTTGTCAACAAGAACCAATTTTCTCCTCGGTCCACTGGGTCTCTATGGGGAGGAAGGGAGGGTCCTTTAATTCATGATCATCGGGTAAGTATATTCAAAAATTTATTTTACTAATGAAAATAACATTTTTCAATATTAATCTTACCCGATGATCATGTAGCTGATTCACACCCAGGGTGGTGGGTGGAGACCAGCATACATGTTAACATTAGAAGCTAAGTATCCCGTATTTCATTTTAGCATTTATTCAAAATAACAATCATAAAATAAATAAGTACCTGGTAAGGAAGTCGACTTGAACCATTACTCTGCCTTTTTAAGTACGTCTTCCTTACTGAGCCTAGCGATCCTCTTAGGATGCTGAGCGACTCCTAGGTGCTGAAGTATGAAGGGCTGCAACCCATACTAAAGGACCTCATCACAACCTCTAATCTAGGCGCTTCTCAAGAAAGAATTTGACCACCCGCCAAATCAACCAGGATGCGAAAGGCTTCGTACAACCCAAAAACAACAATAAAAAGCATTTCAAGAGAAAGATTAAAAAGGGTTATGGGATTATGGGAATGTAGTGGTTGAGCCCTCACCTACTACTGCACTCGCTGCTACGAATGGTCCCAGGGTGTAGCAGTTCTCGTAAAGAGACTGGACATCTTTAAGGTAAAATGATGCGAACACTGACTTGCTTCTCCAATAGGTTGCATCCATTACACTCTGCAGAGAACGGTTCTGTTTGAAGGCCACTGAAGTAGCGACAGCTCTAACTTCATGTGTCCTTACCTTCAGCAAAGCATGGTCCTCCTCATTCAGATGAGAATGGGCTTCTCTAATCAAAAGCCTGATGTAATAAGAAACTGCGTTCTTAGACATCGGTAAAGCAGGTTTCTTAATAGAACACCATAAAGCTTCTGATTGTCCTCGTAATGGCTTTGTACGTCTTAAATAGTACTTAAGAGCTCTTACTGGGCATAGTACTCTCTCTTGTTCGTTTCCAACCAAATTGGACAGGCTTGGGATCTCAAACGATTTGGGCCAAGGACGAGAAGGAAGCTCGTTTTTAGCTAAAAAACCAAGCTGTAAGGAACATGTAGCCGTTTCAGATGTAAAACCTATGTTCCTGCTGAAGGCGTGAATCTCACTGACTCTTTTAGCTGTTGCTAAGCACACGAGGAAAAGAGTCTTCAAAGTGAGATCTTTAAAAGAGGCTGATTGAAGCGGTTCGAACCTTGCTGACATCAGGAACCTTAAAACCACGTCTAAGTTCCAACCTGGTGTAGTTAACCGACGCTCCTTTGAGGTCTCAAAAGACTTAAGGAGGTCCTGTAGATCTTTGTTGGTGGAAAGATCTAAGCCTCTGTGGCGGAAGACTGCTGCCAACATGCTTCTGTAACCTTTGATCGTAGGAGCTGATAGGGATCTTACATTCCTTAGATGTAAAAGGAAGTCAGCTATCTGCGTTACAGAGGTACTGGTTGAGGAAACTGCATTCGCCTTGCACCAGCTTCGAAAGACTTCCCATTTTGACTGGTAGACCTTGAGAGTGGATGTCCTCCTTGCTCTGGCTGCCTCCTTCGAAAAGCCTCTAGCTCTTGAGAGTCTTTCGATAGTCTGAAGGCAGTCAGACGAAGAGCGTGGAGGCTTGGGTGTACCTTCTTTACGTGCGGCTGACGCAGAAGGTCCACTCTTAGGGGAAGAGTCCTGGGAACGTCTACTAGCCATTGCAGTACCTCGGTGAACCATTCTCTCACGGGCCAGAGGGGAGCAACCAACGTCAACCGTGTCCCTTCGTGAGATGCGAACTTCTGCAGTACCTTGTTGACAATCTTGAACGGGGGGAACGCATACAGGTCTAGATGGGACCAATCCAGAAGAAAGGCATCTACGTGAACTGCTGCTGGGTCCGGAATCGGTGAGCAATAATTTGGGAGCCTCTTGGTCATCGAGGTAGCGAACAGATCTATGGTGGGCTGACCCCACAGGGCCCATAGTCTGCTGCAAACATTCTTGTGAAGGGTCCACTCTGTAGGGATGACCTGACCCTTCCGGCTGAGGCGGTCTGCCATGACATTCATGTCGCCTTGAATGAACCTCGTTACAAGCGATATCTTTCGATCTCTTGACCAGGTGAGGAGGTCCCTTGCGATCTCGAACAACTTCCTCGAATGAGTCCCTCCTTGCTTGGAGATGTACGCCAAGGCTGTAGTGTTGTCGGAGTTCACCTCCACCACCTTGCCTAGAAGGAGGGACTTGAAGCTTCTCAAGGCCAGATGAACTGCCAATAGCTCCTTGCAGTTGATGTGAAGTGCTCTTTGATCCGGATTCCACGTGCCCGAGCATTCCCGTCCGTCCAGTGTCGCACCCCAGCCCGTGTCCGATGCGTCCGAGAAGAGAAGGTGGTCGGGGGTCTGAACAGCCAATGGTAGACCTTCTTTGAGAAGAATGCTGTTCTTCCACCAAGTCAGCGCAGACTTCATCTCTTCGGATATAGGAACTGAGACCGCTTCCAGCGTCATGTCCTTTCTCCAGTGAGCAGCTAGATGATACTGAAGGGGTCGGAGGTGGAGTCTCCCTAACTCGATGAACTGGGCCAGCGATGACAGCGTCCCTGTTAGACTCATCCACTGCCTGACTGAACATCGGTTCCTTCTCAGCATGCTCTGGATGCATTCTTGGGCTTGACTGATTCTGGGGGCCGACGGAAAAGCCCGAAAAGCTCGACTCTGAATCTCCATACCTAGATAGACTATAGTTTGGGATGGGACGAGTTGGGACTTTTCTATATTGACCAGGAGACCCAATTCCTTGGTCAGATCCATAGTCCATTTGAGATTCTCCAGACAGCGACGACTTGACGGAGCTCTTAAAAGCCAGTCGTCCAAATAGAGGGAGGCTCTGATGTCTGCCAAATGCAGGAATTTGGCAATATTCCTCATCAGTTTGGTAAACACTAGAGGTGCCGTGCTTAGGCCAAAGCACAGGGCTTGGAACTGGTAAACGACCTTTCCAAAGACGAACCTTAGGAAAGATTGGGAGTCTGGATGGACGGGGACGTGAAAGTACGCGTCTTTTAGGTCCAACGAGACCATCCAGTCTTCCTTCCTGACCGATGCTAGCACCGACTTCGTCGTCTCCATGGTGAACGTCTGCTTGGTGACAAAAGCATTGAGAGCACTGACGTCCAGCACCAGTCTCCACCCTCCTGTCTTCTTCGCTACTAAGAAGAGACGGTTGTAGAAGCCCGGGGATTGATGGTCCCGGACTATGACTACCGCTCCCTTTTGTAGCAAGAGAGACACCTCTTGCTGTAAAGCTAGTCTCTTGTCCTCCTCTTTGTACCTGGGAGAGAGGTAGATGGGAGTAGTTGCTAGAGGGGGCTTGCGCAAGAACGGAATCCTGTACCCCTCTCTTAGCAACTTCACAGACTGTGCGTCTGCACCCCTGTTCTCCCAAGCCTGCCAGTAGTTCTTGAGCCTGGCTCCCACTGCTGTCTGGAGAGGTAGGCAGTCAGACTCTGCCTTTTGAGGACTTGGAACCCTTCTTCTTTTTGCCACGTTGACTGTCGGCATGGGTACCTCCTCTGCTGGAGGTTCTTCCACGAAAGGGCGGAATGAACCTAGACGCTGGTGTGTCCATCCTAGGTCTAGGCACGGAAGGTAAAGCTGTGACTTTACGTGCGGATGACGCCACCAGGTCATGGGTATCCTTCTGGATCAACGAGGCAGCAATCCCCTTGATCAGCTCTTCCGGAAAGAGACACTTGGAAAGCGGAGCAAACATCAACTCCGACTTCTGACATGGTGTGATCCCCGCAGACAAGAAGGAGCAAAGGTGATCTCGCTTCTTAAGAACTCCAGACACGTACGAAGCCGCAAGCTCGCCAGATCCATCCCGAATGGCTTTATCCATGCATGACATGATGAGCATGGCAGTGTCCTTATCCGAAGGGGAGGTCTTTCTGCTTAACGCTCCCAAACACCAGTCCAGGAAGTTGAAGATCTCAAAAGCACGAAAAACTCCCTTCAACAGATGGTCCATGTCCGAGAAGGTCCAGCAAATCTTGGAGCGTCTCATAGCCAGCCTGCGGGGAGAGTCAACCAGACTTGAGAAGTCGCCCTGGGCAGAGGCAGGAACTCCCAAGCCGGGATCTTCTCCCGTGGCATACCAGACGCTAGATTTGGAAGCAAGCTTGGTCGGTGGAAAGATGAAGGCTGTCTTACCAAGTTGCTTCTTGGACTGCAACCACTCTCCCAGTACCCTTAAAGCTCTCTTGGATGAGCGCGCGAGTACGAGTTTCGTAAAGGCAGGAGCAGCTGACTGCATGCCTAAAGCGAACTCAGAGGGAGGTGAGCGCGGGGTTGCAGACACAAACTGGTCCGGATACAACTCCTTAAACAGGGCAAGGACTTTCCTAAAGTCTAAGGAGAGAGGCGTAGTCTTGGGTTCTTCTATGTCGGAGTGCGGATCGTCCAAATGCGCAGCTTCGTCGTCATCAGATACTCCTACATCCGAATGCTGAGGAGGAAACGGCAAAGGAGGTGAAGAAGGCTGAACGGCTGAATCCGGCAGCACGGGTGCCTGCGTAGCTGCACTGGATCCAACATCATGCCGCTGCTGGTCAGTCTGAGAGCTGGCAACAACAAAAGCGGAGTGATGGTGCGTGGTGGGGACTGCCGTGGGTTGCGGAGACTGCCGCATTGCGTCAAAACACGGCAGCTTGACAGCACCTTCCCACTGCTGATGCGGTAGCTCACGCATGTCAACGGAGGGTGCCGCATGTCGGCTAACGTCAACATGCGTCTGGCAGGGTCGACTGCGCATCGGTGGTGGAGCTCTCACAGGTGGAGTGTGGGAGCAGGCAGCCGCAGTATCTGCTGAGCGCACAACCGTGGCAGGTTGTAGGTTAACAGGAGCAGTGTCAACCTTCTCAGCACGATACTCCTGCATGAAGGAAGCAAGCTGAGACTGCATAGACTGCAGCATAGACCACTTAGGGTCTACCGTGGTTGGTGCGGCAACAGACGGAGTGAATGCCTGCTGCGGAACCACCCTACCTCTCTTGGGAGGTGTGCAGTCTTCTGCGGCGAGTCCGAACTGACCCAGTGGCTACACCTGGGCCGTTGGACTCGCTCGGAAGGGACCTTGCGCTTGAGAGGTCGTAAGACCTTGGTCC
>NC_090731.1:115175049-115235049 GCF_036898095.1 Palaemon carinicauda | reverse complement strand
GAAAACTCCGCATAAACCCCTTCACAACCATGCAATCTTGAACTTCATCGGAGAAGGATGGGAGAGAGGATACTGCTTTGTAGCAGAGAAAATACTGGAGCATCGAGACCACCATTGGTCATAAAGAATGGATCTGCTCCAATTATACTTGAATCCGAGGTCAACACAGATCACAAATCTTAATTTCTGAGGAGGTGAGTAAGCCTCACAAAGTAGCCTGCTTTAAACAAGAGATGACCTTCCTGAAGATATAACGTCAATCCCATTGTAAAACTGCACTCGTAAGTTTATTTGAAGAGAGAGAGAGACCTTATAAGATCGGTCATGAAATTCTGTGAAGCCTTTGTTTAAAGTCATTTGCGTATTCCAAAATCAATCTTAAATTTTTTTCATTTCCAAATATTTTTGTTGATTTCAGAATATCGTAATATTTTTGTCTTGAAATTTTCACCATCATAGCTTTTTTATCGAAGTGTAATCGCTCAAAAATTGTAGTCCTGATGAAGAATTTCATGAAAAAAAATCAGAAAAAAAGTGACTTTCAATGTAAAAAATTTATTGATTGATTTTAAGTTTTCTGGCATCCAAACATCGAGGTCATTGACACTGATTTCGTTTATTATAAATAAAGAATAAAAGATTATTCAACTAAAACCATGAAAGTAAATATGTCATTATAGAAGTTAAATAGCTTTCAGAAGACTTGCTTCTGAAATGAATATAAAAATACCGCTAGCATTGTACGACACATTATGTCCAAGACCCTTGGCAAGATTGAACCTGCCATCCTCACCTCAAGCCTCAAAAAGATACCTATCTCTTTCCGTGCTATAAGTGAGGCATTCACTCAACAAATGCCTCACTGTCAAGGGTATTAAACAGTCATTGCAATATGGTTGGTGTTGGCCAGTTAGCAGAAACTGATGTGTCCTTCGAGTGCGACCAATGCGGAGACAACAAAGAGTAGTCTCCCACTTTCGGGGCATCATGTTTAAACTTCCTAGAGTACATAACATTTGTTGTTTCTCTCATCTTATTTTCAACTAAACTATCCCAATGCTGTTGTCAATTATTATAAAAAGAAATTCTTAATTGTAGGTAAAAAATCACTATGGGGAATGGGATACCCTCTTGGTAGCAACTCAGCTGCAGCATTCTTTGTCAGTCAATCTGCTTCCTCATTTCCAGACAAAACTACGTGTGCTGGAACCCAGCAAAATCGAACTGTTATACTTTTCAGGCTAATAATGAAAAGCTACTCTAATATCTTCAAAACTAATGGGTTACTAGAATAAAAAACTTCTAAAGCTTGTACGACACTTCCTGCATCATTAAAAATGGTAAAATTGCCCTCCTCTTTTAACGATATTTTCTTAATAGCAGTTAGTATGCCATATAGTTTGGCAGTGTGTATTGAAGATACTAGAGGAAGTCCACTTCTACAATTAAAAGATGCACTATACACTCCAAATCCAATGCCAACATCAGATTTGGAGCCATCAGTATACAGTATATAAAAGTTGATTCCCTATGATCTTCAACATGTTCCATAAAAAGAGACCTGGCTTCTAATTCAGTCATGTTCTTTTTATACCATTAAATATTTACAAAAAGTTATCTCTGGTAATTTCCATGGAAGGGTTGGTGATATCCTAAAAGGAAGAACTCTATTTCTTGCTATAGCAAGACTGTTTATTAATTGTTTTACCCAAAAAACATAAGGTTGAGGAGATTTTGGGTGCAACTCAAAATATGTTGAGTGTCTTACAAGGTTTGCAGTCTGATAGACTAAAGAATTAAGAAGTCTTTGCAACCGACACCAATACTGAACAATAGAAGACTTTCAGTAAAGGTCTAAAGGTAACTCTCCAGTCAACAAGGAGATTTGGATAGGCAAAGTTCTAAAGGCTCCTGTGGCCAATCTGATACCAGTATGGTGTATAGAATCTAAAATCTTTAGTCAACCTTGGGTAGCTGAGGAGCATATTCCACACCCAAAACCAATCTTTGAAAAAATTAAGGCCTTGTATAACTTTAAAATAGTTTTGTGGTCTGGCCCCCATGATGTATGGGATAAATATTTTCAAAAATTAAGAGCCTCAAGACACCTTACTTTTAAAGCTTTCAAGTGAGGAACCCATGCAAGCTTACAATCAAATATCAACCCTTAAAATCTAACTTCACGTACACATGGGATCCATTGACCTTTTATATATATCCGGGTCTGGATGTACTCCCCTAATACGACAGAAATGGATAACAACAGTTTTACTTGTTGAAAACCTAAATCCATTCATATCAGCCCATTGAATTATTTTGTCAATTGAGAGTTGTAATTTTCTCTCAACCATAGAATGAATAGCTCCAGCAAATGATATGGAGAGATCATCTACAAACAATGTCGAGAGAATATCTTGAGGAACGACAGAGGATATCCCATTGATGTCTAATGCAAAAAGGCCTATACTCAGCACACTACCCTGGGAACTCTCTCTTCCTGATATTTCCTCTCTAACAGAGTTTCACCTACCCTAACTTGAAAAAATCTATCTGAAACAAATGCTTGAATGAATAATGATAGCTCTCCCTCCAATCCCAAATTATGAATGGTTTTAAGAATTGTATACCATAACTCCATGCAGTATCATATGCCTTTTCGAGGTCAAAATAGATTGCTACATGGTGCTGTTTTGAAGCAAAGGCTTCATAAATAGAGGACTCAAGTCATATCAACACATCAGTCATTGAGTGCATTTTCCTAAATCCACACTGGATAGGTGATAAAATACCTTTCTTTTCCAGGTGCCACATCAGTCTTGCATTGACCATCTTCTCCATGATCTTCCATAAGCAAGATGTCAATGCAATTGGTCAGTAGTTTGCTGCTAAAAATGGTATTTTTATTATGAAATAAATTTTTAAATATACTTACTTGGTAGTTACATATATATAGCTTTAATCTCGCGTTTCGACGCGTCACGACAGAAAATTCAAATTCGTGGCGATCGCTGCCATGACAGTAGGTGGTCATACATAAACGCCATCACTCGTAGGCTATAAGAACCATTCCCAACATTCTTCAGAAATTCCATGTCTCTGTTTTCAGAGGGGAGGAGGGAATGTCTTTATATATATGTAACTACCAGGCGAGTATATTTAAACATTTATTTTATAATAAAAAAACCATTTCTAAATATGTAACTTCCCTGGTAGTTACATATATATAGCTGATTGACATCATAGGTGGTGGGTTAAAAACCTCATCCCATTGGGAATTTGTATAATTATTAATAACTACAATCAGTGGTACTAACAATCTGGTTCTAGCCTGATAAGGAAGCTGGCTTCACAATGATACTGCCTCATTTCGCCTGCATTCCTTGAGAGACTCAGCATCCACTCCGTGGGCTGTAAAAGTCTCTTGGGGCTGCCACAAGGTCCTCTACCTCTAGCGTGGCTAGACCACCATCCTCGCAAACCTGGCATAGCCAAGGATACTGTTTCTGGCATTACAACCTGATAAGGAAGCTGGCTTCACAATGATACAGCCTCATTTCGCCTGCATTCCCTGAGACTCAGCGTCCACTCCGTGGGCTGTAAAAGTCTCTTGGGGCTGCCACAAGGTCCACGACC
The DNA here is from genome assembly GCF_036898095.1 of Palaemon carinicauda. Classification (NCBI taxonomy): domain Eukaryota; kingdom Metazoa; phylum Arthropoda; class Malacostraca; order Decapoda; family Palaemonidae; genus Palaemon; species Palaemon carinicauda. The sequence goes on along the minus strand of NC_090731.1, from coordinate 115,231,416 downwards.
CTTAGAGTGGCTAGACCACCACCCTTGCAAACCTGGCATAGCCAAGGACACTGATTCTGACCACCTACTCCACATTAAAACTAATTCGATTTGCATCCCAAATTGACGGAAGGCTGCAACAATCTTCCCAGACAACCTGTGAACACATTAAAACTAACTTGACTTGCATCCTTGACTGACGGAAGGCTGCGACAACCTCACAGACAACCTGTGAACACAGGTACAAGAGAAAAAGGGCAAGGGTATATATTAAGTATCGGGAAGAGGCAGTAAACCCTTCTCCAACTACTAAGTCTGAGGTAACATACAGGCCCAGGGAACAGCAATCCTCAAACTGGGTCTGGACATCTTTGAGATAGCAGTCTGTGAAGATTGATTTCCTTCGTCAGAAAGCAGGCTCCAAAATTTACTTCATTTTATTGTGTTTGTAGGCCATAAAATTTGCTACAGCTCTAACCTCGTGTGGTTTTACCTTCAGGATAGGGAAAGCTTCTTACTCACAACCCTGGAGAGCTTTCTTTATTAAATCCTTAATGAAAAAATCCAGGGTATTCTTTGATAAAGGCAAAGAGAGCTTTTTAACTGAGCATCAGAGGCTGACTGTCTCGTCTTTGAAAAGAAAGCTTAGCTGAAAGGAACAAATTGTATTGTCTCCATTAAAGCCCATCTTCTTGCTGATGGCTTTTAACTCTCCTAATCTTTTGACTATAGCCAATGAAATTAGGAAAAGAGTCTTCTTGGTAAGAAACTTCCAAGACGCCTTATCCAACTGTACAAACGTACATGAGGTTAAAAAGGCCAGGACTATATCCAGGTTCCACGAGGAGGTTGGATTGTCTTTCCTCTTAGTCGTCTCAAAAGATCTAATGAGATATGAGAGATCCTTGTTACCTGACACGCCAATGTGTCGGTTACGAAAGACGGAGGTTAGTATGCTGCGGTAACCCTTGATGAAAGGTACAGCTAGCTTCTCTTTTGTACGCAGATACAACAGAAAAACTCTGCTATATTGGGTATAGAGGTATTGGTATGGGAAAGTCTATTATTCCTGTACCATACTCTAAATATGTCCCACTCGGACACTCCATCATCTCCGCAACCCAATGTCTCATGGGCCAAAGAGGAGCTCTCATGGTCATGCGGACGTTGGGGGAATCCCTGAATCTTTTCCGGACTCTGTCCAGGATCTTGAATGGAGGAAAAATGTACACGTTCAGACCTTCCCAGTTACGAAGAAAAGCGTCCATTGCGACTGCTTCCTGGTCTGGTACTGGAGAGCTGGAGAGCAAAATACCGGCAACCTCTGTCATTTGTGAGGCGAAGAGGTCTATTGAGTGTTGACCCCACAACATCCAAAGGTTGGTGCACACCTCGTGATGTAGGGCCCATTCTGCAGTAAGAACTTGTCTTCTTCTGCTGAGCAGATCCGTCCTGACGCTTTTCTCCCCTTCTAAAAGTGAGTAATCAGTGCTTGGTGAATGGCCACTAGCTCTTTGATATCTATGCGCCATTTCCTCTGAGACTCTATCCACAGATCCCTGTCGAGAATCGTATGCGTCAAACAGGGACGACATCGACTTCTCTAGTTTAGACAGACCAGACACTTGAAGCACGCCGTGTGCACGAACTAAACCGTGTGCTGATTACTGTGAGGGATCGTCAACCGTAGCCGGGTGACCACCAGTGGAAAGTCCTTGCGACATTTGCGGAGTGCCTTGAGCGCGATCCGAACCAATTATCATCCTCAGAAAAATGAAATTCTGTGCGGGTGATATTTAAGATTTGGCCAGGTTACCATCAGGCCTAACTGTTGCGTTAAGGCCATTATCCTTTGAAGAGCTTCCAGACACTTTACTTGTGATTCTGCTCTGAGTGGTCAGTCGTCCAGTTACAAAGAAAAACCTTACTCCCTTTATGTGAGGCCAGGGAGTCACGTTGGACATCACCCAAGTAAAAAACGTACTTGTACAATGGACTGACGTCCAGAACAGGTTTTCATCCACCCCCCCCCCCCCCCCCGAGCTTTTAGGAACTAAGAAAAGTATGTTGTAAAAACACCTCCGAGGGAGTGTCCTCTACAATTCTATGACTGATTTCGACAGCATAGGGCTCAATTGTTCTTAAAGAGCTGCTGCTTAGTTACCTGAGTGGACTGTGCGGGTGATATTTAAGATTTGGCCAGGTTACCATCAGGCCTAACTGTTGCGTTAAGGCCATTATCCTTTGAAGAGCTTCCAGACACTTTACTTGTGATTCTGCTCTGAGTGGTCAGTCGTCCAGTTACAAAGAAAAACCTTACTCCCTTTGTGTGAGGCCAGGGAGTCACGTTGGACATCACCCAAGTAAAAAACGTACTTGTACAATGGACTGACGTCCAGAACAGGTTTTCATCCACACACCCCCCCCCCCCCCCCCCCGAGCTTTTAGGAACTAAGAAAAGTATGTTGTAAAAACACCTCCGAGGGAGTGTCCTCTACAATTCTATGACTGATTTCGACAGCATAGGGCTCAATTGTTCTTAAAGAGCTGCTGCTTAGTTACCTGAGTGGACTGTTGTCAATTCTAAGGGTATTGACGACATGGGAGGCATAAACCGACTCACTTTTTGATTCGGTTTGTTGTCTTGAGAATCTGCGAGCTTGACCTCCAGTCGCAATCCTCTGAGTTCCCCTTGAAGGGGCTCTCCCACGAAAAAGCTGACATGTGGGAAGAGCCTCCTTTTGTATCCTTGCTAAAAAGCTAGTTGGAAGGATCTATTTAGCAGTCCTCGAGAAAAAATCTTGCGCAGCCTGTTAATTTCCGAATAAGGGACAAACCTGAAGATAAAAAGAAACAACACATAGTCCTCTTTTTAAGAACTTCTGCCGTGAAAAGGGGGGGAAAGTTCGATGGGGCCATTCCTCTCGGGCTTATCCAGACAGGCAATCAGATGCATCTGAGCCTCGTTCTTAGGGTCTGTGGCTTCTGCGAAAGTTCCGAGAGTCCAGTCCGTAAGGCTGAAGACTTCTATTGACTAAAAGTTTCCTTCAGCCGATAGTCCATTTCAGAATTGGACCATATAAACTTCGACTTGCTCATGGTTGAAGTGAGGAGTCAGCAGGTCTGGAGAAGTCTCCTTGGGAGGAGGCAGGAACTCCCAAACCAAGAACTTCCCCTAGATGAATACCACAAACTAGATCTGGAAGCCAGTCGAGTTTGAGGAAAAGTAAAAGGAGGTCTTCCCTAGATCCTTTCTCTTGGACGTCCCTTGGCTGAGAGATGAGAAAACTCTCTTAACATACCTAGCCAGGACCAAATTCTTGAAGGAGGATTTTTTTTTTTTAAACTCAGCTGTCTGTAATGAATCCTGAGATTCATCTTCTAATTCGGCTAATGGAACATCGATTCCATGATTCGAATGAGTAGGAGACAAAACCGCGTCATTCTGTCGGTTATTGTCTTCCAAAAAATTCATCTTGTCCTGAAGATATCTCGTGAAGGAGATCGTCCAGTTGTGAAGAAGCATCACGTTTATGTACTGTAAGCCTCGAGGGAGAGACAAGTTCCAATAACATCTGTAAAACCATGCGAGGGAAAATCTTGATCAAGTGCGTCCAGCATGTTGTATGTCAACAGCGTGACGCGAGGGAGCGTTAGTTGTGCGTTCAGAAAATCGCGAAGGAGAGATAAAAAACTTGTCTATCCTGTTGCGAGGACAAGTCCCGACTATATGAGTCCATCATGGGTCCAGATTGAGACTGTTGTATGTTTCCATGAGAGGTATCAGACTAATGCATGCGTCCCGAATGCCGTGAGTCTGCCGCGAGCCATGAGGAAGCGTTAGTATCGCGTTCAGTCAATCGCAAGGAAGAGACAACTGTTTGTCTATAGTGACGTGGGACAAAACCTGACTGCATGCGTCCAGCATATGTCCAGACTGCCACATGCGTCTACTTTGCCGTGAGTTTCCAGACTGCTGCATGTATCCAGTCAGTGGCGCAAAAGAGGCAACTGTTTGTCTATCATGACGTGGGGACAAAAACCTGACTGCCTTCGTCCAGCATATGTCCAGGCTGACGCATGCATCTAGGTTGCGGTGAGATTCCAGACTGATCAGTTTGCCGTGAGCTGTCCGCGTGTAGCATGCGCTCGCATGAGTGGTAGTCGCGCGTCCTGCAGAACGCGAAGGTGAGAAAACTGCTTGACTATCTTGTTGAATGGATAAATTTTGACTGTCAGAGTCCCACATACGACCAGACTAGCGTCTGCGTCTAGAATGCCGTGAGGGAGAGACCAGACTGGCGTCTGCGTCTGCCGTGAGGGAGAGACCAGACTGGCGTCTGCGTCTGCCGTGAAGGAGAGACCAGACTGACGTCTGCGTCCAGAATGCCGTGAGGGAGAGACCAGACTGCCACATGCGTCCGCCCTAACGCTTGCCGCAACGCGAGCTGATTGGTGCGAGGGAGTGTTGCTGAGTATCGGAGAACTAAGCTGTCCGATACTATCGGAAGACCGTTTTCTTGGTCTATTGATGTCCTTAGATTCTTTTAGGTGTAATTTTTCTGCCCGAGAATCGTAAGCGTCAAACAGAGACGAAATAGACCTCTTCAATTCAGCCAAACCAGGTACATGATGAGCGCCGTGTGCGCTAACTGAACGATGTACTGATCGCTGAGAGGTATCGACAACTGTCGATACTTCTAGTGCGCCTTGTGCGCGATCTGAATCGTGTATCGATCGTTGTGAAAGATTGTCAACAGTATTAGCGTCTGCGTCTAGGTGATTACCAGGGGAAAGACCCTGTGACATCTCCCAATTTGGGGGAAGGGAAGGAGCGTGTACTGATGTAAACTGAGCACCTTCTTCATCCGACGGACTATGCGTCTTACGTATTGTTTCGATGCTGACACGTCGTCTTCGTTCGGAAGGAACACCTCTGGCGAACACCAGTCACTGCAGGAGGGTTTATTAGGAGACATACGTCTCTTGCGTGGTTTAGAACGTAGTGGTTGGCTCCAACCACGTCGCGGTTTTGCGTCCGACGAAGACGCATACATTTTAACCTCGCTTTTACTGTGGCTAGAGGGAGCGATCTGTACATTGTTAACATGATCGCTCGAGGGGACGTCTGTGTGCTAATCAAGGTCTGACATATCCTTTGGCCTTTCGATATTCCTTCTCCCAGGGGTTGGGGAGCATGAAAGAGGTCCCCGGCTTGGATTATGAGGACAGGAACGGACACACCCTCCACTGAACTGACATTGAACACTAGCACTTTTAATTATTACACATTAGATCTTAATAGGCCCTTCCGTTGCGAGAGATTATACTCTTTCGTCAAGGGCTTGAAAGAAAATACATTACAATATATGATTAATATTAGTATTCTCAAATCGAAATATAAAATAACGATACAAGTAATTGTGAAAACAATTGTCAAGAGTATTACATATCGTAGATTTACTGCATTGCGTCATTATATGTGCCATTGAACACTAGCACTTTAAACTATTTCACATTAGATCATAATGGACCTGCCCGTTGCGAGAGATTATCCTCTTTTTAGACAAGGGCCAGAATGAAAATACAATAGGATATATGAATAATATTAGTATTCTCAAAAGCGAAATATTAAATAACGATACAAGTATTGCGAAACAAAAACGATCATTTAATATCTGACATTTCCCTTAGAAAAACTACGAGCGTAAAATGACTGTACGCTCGAGAAAAACTCTAACTCGAAAAATGACTAAGGGAAATATACTAATAGGACAAATATATAGGCTACTAGAAAATAATATATTCCCCTACATTATAAACATACTTATGCTTAGTAAGCTAATATTTAAAAAAATTTTTGCAAGAAAAGAAAATAATTCACATAATGCAAGTCATACTATGCATACGTCACAGGATTGTGACGTCATCACGATGGTGGACTCAATTCCTTCAAGGTAATCACAGTCCGCTTTGCTAATAGTTATGTTGCAAAATAGTGACATCACAATGTTTAATGTAGAAAAAGTCTTCCTTCCATCATAACTTTAAGAGTTGTTCGTTAATAAAGTAGGGGGAAAAAATCTTTGATCCCTCAATGTACGAACAAGGAATGAAAACAAATACATAAATGCTCTCTGCTAATTACAGTGTGGGAAATAAGAGCAGCTTAAAAGCCGTTCTAGCCCAACACCCAAAGTTTAACAACATAAGAGCCATTACTGGGTTTGAAAACTTGTCTATCCTTGAAAATCAAGTTCAATTAAACTGTTCAATTTGGACCAGCAAAAATTTATCATATACAATATCTTCGATAGTTGAAAGGCAGCGAAAGCTATTAATAATAATCAGACAAAAGGTACTTCACCAGATTGTAGAATAAAGTAATATATCCACGAAACGAATTCCCGAGGTGTTGATTCGATCAACGACAGAGAATTTCTGAAGAATGTCGGGAATGGTTCTGATAGCCTACGAGTGATGGCGCTCATGTATGACCACCTACTGTCATGGCAGCGATCGCCACGAATTTGAATTTTCTGTTGTGACGCGTCGAAACGCGAGATTAAAGCTATATATATGTAACTACCAGGGAAGTTATATGTTTAAAAACTTATTCTTACTGGGTTTAAAAAGGCTACAATAATGGCTAGTTCCCAAACACTTGGATAACTAAGATCATGACATATTCTGTTGAAAACGCTTAAAATAAAAAACTTAGTTTTAACAGGTACATGTTTAATAATTGCATATGGAATTCTATTGGGTCCAGGTGCTGTGTCATTGCAATTGGCAAGTGTGGAGTCAAATTCCCTTTCAGTAATAAGAGCGCTGTAAGATTCCTTCTTTTCTGTTGCAGAATTTAGCACTTTCCATTCTTCAATGCTTCTATGCTGGTGACCATGAGCTGCTTCACACTTGCATGATACATTGTAGAAATGATCAGCCTAGGCATTGCTAACCTCAGTTGCTCCAGTGACATACGGACCATTCACCTTCAACACTGGTGGTGGGCTAGGGGTGAATTTCCCTGCTATTTTTTTCACTTTCTTCCACACAGATGGTGGTATTTCACTGTTGATGGAAGGAACAAAATACATCCAAGACTGGTGCCTAGCCTCTTTCATGGCACGACGGAACTGTGCTCTACATTTTTTATATGTTATCAAATTCTCCTCTGTACAGGGTCTATGCAATCTAGTCAAAGATTTTCATGTAGTTCTGTGGAGGGCAGTTAATTCTGAAGACCACCTAGGGACTGGTTGCCATTTGAATAATCCTGTTGTTTTGGGAATCAAATTAACTCCTGGTGTATGGAGGGTTCCGTTCAGTAAGTCTACGGCATCATCAACACTTTCAAACTGCTCTGCATTCCCTTCAATTTTGCTTAGCTCACGAAATCTATCCTAGGCCACCTTGTCAAGGTTCCATCCTGGTGATCTCTGTAAAGGTGGACCATTGTTGGTGTTTATAATGATTCGTGCAAGATCACTAGTATGTCAATCATCTAATGTTCTCCAATTAACATAGAGAAGGAAGTTAGAACTCGGAATTGGTAGGTCAATGCATGACAATGTACCTGTCCGAATATGAAAGTGTGGGGGCTCTCCTTTATTAAGGAGTCCTATATCTCCCTTCTCCAAAACTGATGACATAATATTGCCCCTTGCGTTTGCTAAAACATCACCCCATAATGTATGTCTACTATTCAAATCTACTAGTATGAAAAAGGTTGAAGGAGTTATTGAATCACCTCTTCTACATTATCATACGAGATGTTATCATCTGGGGACAAGTAAAGAGAGCAGATTATGTATTTTCTCCCTATATCTATTTGTACAACCACTACCTGCAGAGGGGTACAGATGGAAAAGGATACTTGGGGAACATCTCGATGAACGTATATAAGACTTCCGCCATAGCTCCCTACTCGTTGATCATATGGTGTCCTATAGCTAACATACTCGAGTATTAGCATCAAGCTTGCTTTCCTATAGACATACAATTATAGGGGAGCGCTCATGAATGAGGAGCTTAAGTTCTTCATATTTGGCCCTTATACCCTGATAACTCCATTGCAGAGTGGAGGAAAAAATTATGGTTTACTCATTTTAAGACACCTTGGATGAAGTCTTCCCATTGGCAATTTTTGATCTACCACTATTTCCCAGAGGTTTCCCTAGAGGGTCTTAATATACTGGGTTTTATGTTTGTCTTTTTCTTTGTGTCCTTTTAATCTAACTGTTGAGGGGGATGGTGGACCTTCACTTGAATTCCTGATTTATTTAAGTTGTCTTCCAGTCGATCAGAAACATCAGCATACAAGACATCATATTTATTTGAAGTCATAACTTCAATGTTTCTTATGGAAGGGGGTGAGAGAGATGGAGGTTTCTCTCTTTTTCAATTAAAAGGTCGTGAGCTACCAGGGTTTTGCACCTTCCCCACTAAAGGTGCACCGGGCAAATTAGTTTTAAGTGAAACCTCTATCTAATCAGGCAAGGACACGGCCTGAGAGAGGTTTATAGAGTATTATTGTTTAGACTAGGGCTAGATGGTTTTTAATATCTTTCTCTTCTTTAAGTAACTGTTTTGATTTTTCTAAACTTTTTGGACATAAATTTGCAATGGGACTTTCATCTTCTTTAACTACTTTCATATCTCTCTTTATTTTGGAAGTGAGGGTACTATTTTCATCAGTGCGTTTTGGCAAGTTTTTCTTAATGCCAATTACAAAGGTGCCTGACCTTACTGCTTTTCAAGAGCTCTATTACGACCATCTTTAAAAGTAACTCTTTCTATGATCCTATTGACCTGAATTTCTTTTTCATAAATAAACTTAACACAGCTTTTATATGTAGCTGGGTGTGCTTCCCCACAGTGATTACAATTTGAATTTTCTGTGCATAATCCATGATTATTTCTTCCACAGTTGGCACAAACAACTGGCTTATTATTTAGTTTTCCTTGTACTTTTGGCTTAAATGGCCATACATTTGGCAATGATAACATTGCAATGGTGAAGGGGTGTATGGTTTTACCTTTAAATATAATCAACCAGCTTTAAAAAATTGGATAGTCAACATTGATCAAAAGTCTAATCACATTTACAACTCAGTGACTTTTCAGTTCATCTTTAATTACCTTTTCCTCTATCTCTAATAACTCTGGAGTATATATCACTCCCCTACTTAGGTTAATGTGGTGAGCAAAGCTTTTGACATTATGATCCTCCAAACTTGAAAAAGCTTTCAACCTTTTACTTTGTATGGGGGATAGTGTCTCTATCAAGAGACTTCCATTTCCCTGGGGGAGAATTTTTGGCTGCCCTGCACATACTTTTATTATTTCCCTATTGGCTCTAAAAACTTGTACATTTTCATGTCTTCCATTTTTTCATAATTCACTATTTCATAGTGACCAGGTAATATTTCTGCTTTTTTATATTTTTCTGTTTTGCAGATATCTCTTATTCTCTCTCTCTTCTCTACATGGTGTGAGTTGGGTTCTAATGTCACAATATTAGAACGCGAGTTGGAACTGTCAATACCAAGGTCCATGTTCGTATTTTCCAAATCGTCACCAAAGGGGTTGGTTTGCAAAGAAGCAGTAAGGCGATTATCCACCTCTAATCAGAGGATATCAGTCCTCCTATCTCATGTGGCTCAACATGAGAAAAGGTTTCAGCGGGGACCCATCCTCTATTAGAGAGGGGCTGCCTCTCTTAAGGTTGGCGTACACTGGTCAGTGGGTTTAGTTACCATTCCCATACCGACTCCAATGCCTGGCATCACCTATTATCAGCAAATATGGGATGACTTAGAATTGGACCACTGGAGCCCAACTCTTAACCCTTTTACCCCCAGGCTATTTGGAAATTTCCAACCCTTAACCCCCAGGGGGTTATTTTTTTCCCAGCACATTTTGCAGAATATTTTTTTCAAATTGCTCTAACAGCCTTAATTTTGGTCATAGAGAGGTTAGGTTGGTCTCATTCTCTTGGAAAATGCCTGAATTTTCTCAAAAAATTATCAAAAATATGAAAAAAAAATATTTATAGCATTTCTTTGCAAGGACGTACCGGTACGTCCATGGGGGTAAAGGGATGGCTTTTGTGAAACGTACCAGTACGTCCTTTGGGGGTAAAAGGGATAACAGACTAAGTCTGCACCCAATGGGGGTCTGCCAGAGGGTGATGGTGTATAAATTTGAAGCATATACAAAAACTGGTAAAAGTTCTAATAGTAATCAACAACAAAATTCAGATTGAGCAAGAAGAGAAAAACTGAAATAAAGAAGAAGGCTTATAGAAGTCCAGTCTTTGTCTAGTCTCTCAGAACTGACCTCAGTGGTATGGTTGAACCTGCCAGGGTGGATAATCACCCCACCACCATTGCCTAGCCCATCATTGAGACTCTAAAGCCCCTTTACTGCAGCAAAGTGCTGGACCAACCGAGGGGCATCAAATAATAAATGGAGAAACATATATACAGTTAACCTGTTATCTGGAGCTCAGATTTTCCAAAGAAAAACTGTCTTTGATTCTTGGACATAATTAAGATATTATCTATTCTTAATAAACATAAAGTAACAGGTCCAAGTACCATCATCAGCCTTTACTAGTCCACTGCAGAACAAAAGCGTCAGACATGTCATTCTACTTGTGTCTGTTTACTGTCTTTCTATGCCAGTCCACAGTCATAAGCTATCTTACTTTGTTAATCCATTGTCTTCTCTTCTTTCCCTTGCTTCTTTAACAATCTCCAGGGACTCATCCTGTTATTCTTAATGTCCATCTATTATCTTTCATTCTAATCATATGTTCTGCCCATGACCATTTCATTTACTTACATGTTAGAAAATCCTCTTCTTTTTTGTACACATGTTGCTCTTTTTCTGTCTCTTAGTCTTATTCCCATCATTCTTCTTTCCAGAGCTATTTGATTTGTAACTAGCTTGTGTTCTAAGGATTTAGTAAGGCTCCCAAGTTTCTGCCACATTAGTTAATACTAGTAGGATCATCTTATTCAATGGTTTTCTTTTTAGAGAAAGTTGCACTTTAATTTTCATGATCTCACTTTGTTTACCAAAAGCTCTATAGCCCATGATTATCCTTCTTTTAAATTCAGTTGCGTGTCCTTGGGAAACGCTTAATGTCTGTCCTAAGTATGCACATTCATTAACAGTCTATAGAAGTTTATCCATATCCCTTATTTGTTGTCTCTGCATTTTCATTAAACATTATCTTAGTTTTACTCATATCAATTTTCAGTCCTACATTTCTGCTTTATCTATTCAAATCTTCTTTCATCTTTTGCAATACTTCCCATGATTTGCTAAACAGATCTATGTCATCTGCAAACCTTAAGTTGTTAAGGTATGTAAAGTTTCCAATTTTCTTCCAATTGCATGTGTTTCTTTTATTAACTAGGTTAGCATACCTGACTATCAAGGAGCCAAGAGTTTTATTGGTCAGGCATTAGTCAGAGGCATTGATTTGTCAGATGCTTGTGAGATGAACTTTACATAGAAATCATTTGTTTCATAATGGTCTTGTGTATAATCAAAGGAAGGCACTTGACCTGTAGCAAACTTGAACTTACCCCAGCTTTATTTTAACATTGAATGGGAGTGCTTGGATGTATGTCTTAACATCGTTATCAACAGACTGAAATGGTCAATGCTATTAAGGTCATCTAGCACATTCCATTTAAACCTATCACCACAAATATTGTTGGAACAAAGAGTTAAGTCTATTGAGGATTATGTTCTATGAATTTTAGATAGTGTGTACTAGAGTCTCACTCCTTTAATATACAGAGGTGTATGTTGCGTTTATGGATCTGGAGAAAGCGTATGATAGAGTTGATAGGGAAGCAATGTGGAATGTGATGAGGTTATATGGAGTTGGTGGAAGGTTGTTGCAAGCAGTGAAAAGTTTCTACAAAGGTAGTAAAGCATGTGTTAGAATAGGAAATGAAGTGAGTGATTGGTTTCCGGTGAGAGTGGGGCTGAGACAGGGATGTGTGATGTCGCCGTGGTTGTTTAACTTGTATGTTGATGGAGTGGTGAGAGAGGTGAATGCTCGAGTGCTTGGACGAGGATTAAAACTGGTAGACGAGAATGACCATGAATGGGAGGTAAATCAGTTGTTGTTTGCGGATGATACTGTACTGGTTGCAGACACAGAAGAGAAGCTTGGCCGATTAGTGACAGAATTTGGAAGTGTGTGTGAAAGAAGGAAGTTGAGAGTTAATGTGGGTAAGAGTAAGGTTAGGAGATGTACGAGAAGGGAAGGTGGTGCAAGGTTGAATGTCATGTTGAATGGAGAGTTACTTGAGTAGGTGGATCAGTTTAAGTACTTGGGGTCTGTTGTTGCAGCAAATGGTGGAGTGGAAGCAGATGTGCGTCAGAGAGTGAATGAAGGTTGCAAAGTGTTGGGGGCAGTTAAGGTAGTAGTAAAAAATAGAGGGTTGGGCATGAAAGTAAAGAGAGTTCTATATGAGAAAGTGATTGTACCAACTGTGATGTATGGATCGAAGTTGTGGGGAATGAAAGTGATGGAGAGACAGAAATTTAATGTGTTTGAGATGAAGTGTCTAAGGAGTATGGCTGGTGTATCTCGAGTAGATAGGGTTAGGAACGAAGTGGTGAGAGTGAGAACGGGTGTAAGAAATGAGTTAGCAGCTAGAGTGGATATGAATGTGTTGAGGTGGTTTAGCCATGTTGAGAGAATGGAAAATGGCTGTCTGCTAAAGAAGGTGATGAATGCAAGAGTTGATGGGAGAAGTACAAGAGGAAGGCCAAGGTTTGGGTGGATGGATGGAGTGAAGGAAGCTCTGGGTGATAGGAGGATAGATGTGAGAGAGGCAAGAGAGCGTGCTAGAAATAGGAATAAATGGCGAGCGATTGTGACGCAGTTCCGGTAGGCCCTGCTGCTTCCTCTGATGCCTTAGATGACCGCGGAGGTAGCAGCAGTAGGGGATTCAGCATTATGAAGCTTCATCTGTGGTGGATAACGGGGGAGGGTGGGCTGTGGCACCCTAGCAGTACCAGCTGAACTCGGTTGAGTCCCTTGTTAGGCTGGGAGGAACGTAGTGAGTAGAGGTCCCCTTTTTTGTTTTTGTTTCATTTGTTGATGTCGGCTACCCCCCAAAATTGGGGGAAGTGCCTTGGTATATGTATGTATGTATGATTCACTATTTGTTCAACCTTGGAACTATTTGTACTGTATCAATATTAATACAATTAGTGTCCAAGAGGGAATTATATACACTGAAGTCTCCAATTAGAAGGAAATTTTTCTTATCTGGGAATTCTTTGGCTAAGTTTTGCAAATTATAATTGCAATTGTATATACTATAAATATTATTCAGATTCACTTCAACACCAGATAATTGAAATTCGGATGTGTTAAATATCTTACCATCGTAAGTTACATTATCATGAATATACATTGTAGTTCTAATGCATCAGCAGAAAGGACTAAGCGAGATGATACAGTGTAATTTCTCATTGGAGGAATAGTGTCGTTAGCATGCTGTAGACATTGTAATGGGTTATAATTTTTAATAGCCTTTGAATTTTGCCTAAATTCAAAAGGGTTCAAAGTCCATTATTATTCCACTAAATTATGTATGGATTGAACATTAAGGCAATGGAGATGGATTTCCACTGGGCAGAGCATTATTCCTAATTATTTTACTAGAGTTGGATTTCTGTTTAGCTGCATTATTAGGCTTTAATTCTTTACATATAATTAAATGATGTTTACTTGCATTTTGATTTGCTTCCTGATTGTCATTTTGATTACAGTTAAAAATTTCAATAAATTTTTCACAATGAAGAGTGCCTGTTGCATGCAACACACATACAGCCTGCATTGTTGCTTTCTAATTTACCACACAGGTTTTTATTCTTTTTTCTTGGTAGAGTCTTCAACCAGATTATTGATTGTATGTATATTTATGCTTTTAATTATTTCAAACCCCAAAACTATGAAGTTATTACAGTCACAAGAAATTTTGTGTGAAGTTTTTTGCTCTGGCATTACTTTATATAAACTTATTGATTTAACAGTCATGCCTACAACTGGAGAAGAATTTATTTCTTCTAGTGTTACACTGTTTGTTAGGTTTCCTTCTGCTACTTAAAAGTCATGGATGTTTAAGAGTCGAGCGAACGTTTCCATTTCTGCAGTAGGTGAATTTGGTACATTAATAAAAGAACCGTTCTATAGATTGACACTAGAGGAAATGTCTTTGAGCTTGATTGAACATAACTCATTATTTAATTTTTTATTTTGGAGGAGTTGTACTTTCTATTCCACATTTTTCTTACAGATATTGATTTGTGGGGTTCAAGTTCAATCATCCCCACTTCGGAAAAACCTCCCGTGTCTTTGGTGGTGTAATTAGTGTCTAGTATGTCAAACCTGTTCTGTACATGAATCTGGGCTTTAGCTTGATCTGATGATTTTAGGCAGTGTTCTTATTGATTCTTTTAGTTAACATATTAGAATGCTTGCCTTTAGAGGATTATTTAGTACTAATGGCAACAATGGAAGAGCACAATTCTAAATTGACAGACTTCATATTTGTATCTTGTGAGGCTGCCGGGATAGAATCCTTCAGTTGATTGTATTTTGAGGGACAGACTTGATGATGATAATGGGGAGTTTTCATTAATCTGAAACTTAGCATAACCTCAAAAATGAGCAGCTCTTGAGTTATTTGTCGAATCTGGTGGATTGGATTGTGGATTGGATATGTTGAACTATTACCTGAAAGTTGTATACTCACCATTGACAGTTCCAATTATGGCTTGTTCCAGTTTGTATTTAGAAAATTGATTCAAGTAAGAAGAATGAGCTCCCTTACAATAAAGAGAATATTTGTCTGCCTTCATTTCTGTAGAGATGTCACAGAACTTGGGGCAGTTAAAACATCTTTTCCCCTTGGTGCATTTGACAATGACATGACCATAATCACAAAAATTATAACGCTGCATTGGTTGTTGATGAAATATCTTGACAGAAATGTTTGTCAGATATTTATGTAGTCAGGCAGAAATGATGAAGAAAATACCAGTAAGACCGCATTGTTGGTAACTTTCAGTTTTCAACTTTGAAGATGGTTGAAGGGCCCCTCTTAAGTATATCCTCTTCTGAGAATTCATAAAGGTCCCTATCATATATGATTCCCTTAGCATGGTTAAAATTTTGGGTGAAGGCATACCCTTTTGATAATATCTAATGAAGATAATGCCAAATTACTAGGTAAAACTGCTTAGGTTTCATTGCCAACAATAACTACCAAACCTCGACCATATTGTTTCATGGATACCCTGGGGAATTTTACCAACTTTCTTTTTCCAACCAATCCCTTGATAATGTTATCCCACCCTTCCTTGTATGATGTGACATACCCAATTTGTTCATGTATGATGCTAGGAAACATTTCCTGAACTTAATTTTAAAATGCGGTGCATTTAGGAATATAATTGAACACGAAATTGATAACATATTTGATACTGTGGATTTTTACATGACAGCAGAGGTCAGAAACTTTGCCATCATTAACATTTCAAAAAGCAATCTTAGCTTTGGAGAAATCATTGGAAGAAATATAATTCTTTAAGTTTTGCTTATCTTTTTAGAGCTTTAATTTCATTCTTTCAATCTTTCCAAAAGCTTTGAAAAGATTGAATATGGTAAGTCTTCATGATTGATATTGTGAGCAATCCCTGCACAACACAACACAAAACTCTTAAATTCTAAATTTTACTGCCAGATATCTTATCACCCTGGTATCTTGGAGGAGATGGAATAAAAGGATCCAATATATAAACAATGGAGTTATGGGTATCCACAAAGTGATCTTCTTTTTGTCCTTAAATTGTCAACATGAAGGTAAGATATGTCAAGAGTAGAAGTCAGAAAAACTTTCATTACCAGCATTAACATAGGTTGTCAACGGTACCATGGAGCAATCAGCATATCCAGGGGACTGGGGTTGCTATTTGTAATATCCATAATTATGATTGTTTATTTGTTGTTTTTGTTTAATTTGGTTGCTTGTTTGTTCATCTTGCTTGAGAATATTGAAACAATATCATTATGTTGGAAAAGACATTTACATTCTCCCCTGTCAGCACAGTGAGGGTATACGTCCCAAATGGTCTACCCCATACTCTACCCATAGGATAGCACAAAAACAGGTATGGAAACACAAATGTACACTAAATCCACCTGTTAGGACTCAGGCTGTAAAAACATGAAATCGTCATCCCTGTACCTGTAATGGTGGGCTTCCGGCCCAAAGTTGAGAGTCCTACTCCAAAGAATTGAATCTCCCAGGATTCTGATGACCCAAACAGATAGACACACATGTGTAGACTAAATCTGACTGTTAGGACTAAAGCTATAAAAACATAAAATCATCCTCCCTCTACCCTGTAATGGTAGGCTTCCGGCCAGAAGTCGAGTCCTACTCCCAAGAATTGGATCTCCCTGGATTCCTATGACCCTAGTCTTGAGAGCATTTCTGCCAAAAAGGTCCAAACCATCTTTAGAATGGCTGACGTCATCCAATACTCTCGCATATAACTTTGAATGCAAACAACTCCCAACTGTATGCCCTTTTCTCTTTCATCTAAACAGGCAGTAATAATGAATGTGAAAAATGGAGTTTTAATGATAAAACAAAGTTTTGTGAATACTTACCTGGCAGTTATATGTACATAGCTAATTATCTCTATTTCGGCAGAATTTTTCTAAAACTAGGCAACCGCCTTGTGGTGGTTGGGTGGTAACACCCGTTAAAGGGTGGTAGGAGGAATCATTCCCGTTTTCTGTTCTTCAGTTCATCTATGCCCGACCTGTCTCCTGAGGGGAGGTGGGTGGGCCTTCGAATGTACATATAACTGCCAGGTAAGTATTCACAAAACTTTGTTTTATCATAAAAACTCCATTTTTATGAATAGAACTTACCTGGCAGTTATATATACATAGCTGATTAACACACTTGGAGGAGGGTGATAGACAGTAACATCGTTGGGGAAACAACCAAAAAAGTTGTAGGATAAATAAACACCTTGATTCCTTACCTGCTAAGGTAGCTGACTTCAAAGGTTCCTGCCTCTTGAGTCGCTTTCCCTTAGGAGTGTCAGCCAGGATGTGACCTGCAGTGCTGAAAAACACTCAATCGAGTCTGTCAACGGGGTGAGACCAACAATCTGACTAGACTTCAGGACTACCTATTGCCCAAAATAAAAAACCGCAACTTTACCAAACCAACCACCTAACATTTGCAAAGTAGACAAAAATAATCTAACTAGACTGAGGTGACTGTACACAAGTCGAAGCCCTCAGACAACCAATAAAAAATACACCAACCTATGTACAAGTAAACAAAACTAAGGTTGAGGGGAGGTAGTAACTCCTTTGCCTAATACAGAAGCCGTAGCTACGTATGGTCCCAAGGTATAACATTTCTCATAATCCACCCTCACCTCTCTGAGGTAATGAGAGGCGAACACAGAGTTGCTCCTCCAGAATGTCGCATCCATAATTTGACGGAGCGACATGTTCTTGCGGTAAGCAAGCGAGGTGGCAATGGCCCTCACTTCGTGAGCTTGCACTTTTAAAAGTCCGAAGTGTTCCTCCTCACACAAGAGATGCGCTTCTCTTATCACTTCCCTCAGGAAAAAGGATAAAGCGTTCTTGGAAAGGGGGCTTTTGAGGATCTTTCACAGAACACCACAGGGAGCTAGAAGAGCCTCTCACACTTTTTGTGCGAGACAAGTAGGTCTTGAGGGCTCGTACTGGACAGAGCAGCCTCTCTTGCTCTTGACCCACTAGGTTGGTCAAGTTAGGAACCTCAAAGGTCCTCGGCCAGGGCTTAGAAGGGTTCTTGTTCTTAGCGAGAAAGTCTAATCTCAAGGCACAAACTGCCCCATTCAGATTGAAGCCTACCTGTTTTTCAATTGCATGGACTTCACTAACTCTTTTAGCTGTTGCTAAGGCCAAAAGAAAGAGGGTCTTCTTGGTAACCTCCCTAAGGGAGGCCTGTGAGATGGGCTCAAATCTCTTGGTGCACAGAAATTTAAGAACCACATCAAGGTTCCAAGAAGGGGGCTTTAACTGGGTCTGCTTGGTCGTCTCAAAAGACTTCAAGAGGTCATGTAAGTCCTTGTCGCGAGACAAGTCCAAGCCTCTATGCCGACAGACGGAAGAGAGCATACTTTTGTACCCTTTGATAGTGGACACAGCTAGCTTAGCGTCCTGTCTGAGGTACAACAAGAAATCCGCAATCTGGCTCACAGAGGTAGTGGATGAGGAAATCTTGTGCTTCCTACACCAAGCCCTAAAAGTCTCCCACTTGGACTGGTAGACCCTCTGCGAAGAGACCCTCCTCGCTCTGGCGATAGCTTTCGCAGCTTGCGCTGAAAAGCCTCTCGATCTGACGAGCTTCTCGATAGTCTGAAGGCAGTCAGATTGAGAGCGAGGGGGTTTTGATGATATCTCTCGAAGTGGGGTTGTCTGAGCAGATTTGGACTTGCAGGGAGGCTTCTTGGAAAGTCCATCAACAAGTCCACCACCTCCGTGAACCATTCCCTCATCGGCCAGAACGGAGCTATCAGGATCATCCGTCCCGAATCGAGGAGGGCGAATTTCCTGACTACCAGATTGATGATCTTGAACGGGGGAAAAGCATAAGTGTCCATCCCCGTCCAATCCATCAAAAAGGCGTCTACTGCTATTGCCTCTCTGTCCGGAACTAGGGAGCAATAGATGGGGATCCTCTTGGATAAATTGGAGGCGAAAAGATCGATGAGGGGTCTCCCCCACAGCCTCCAGAGACTCTGACAGACCTGTTGGTTGAGGGTCCATTCTGTGGGAAGGACCTGCCCTTTCCTGCTGAGCATGTCCGCCCTCACATTCTTCTGTCCCTGAACAAACCTCGTCAGCAGGCTTATCCTGTTCTCCTTCGCCCAAAGAAGGAGCTCTCTTGCTGTCTCGAAGAGAGACAGAGAGTGAGTCCCTCCTTGCTTCCTGATGTAAGCAAGAGCTGTGGTGTTGTCTGAGTTGACCTCCACAATCTTCCCAGACACCAAGTCCTTGAAGGCCTTTAGCCCCAGAAAAATGGCCATCAGCTCCTTGTTGTTGATGTGCCATCCCAGCTGAATTCCTTCCCAATAGCCTGAGACCTCCTTGCTTCCTAGTGTTGCCCCCCAGCCTGACTCTGATGCGTCTGAAAACAACACTAGGTCTGGGTTCTTCTTGTGTAAGGAGATCCCTTCCCCTAACAAGGTTGGGTCCAGCCACCACTTCAGAAGAGTCTTGACTTCTATTGGAATGGGGAAGGAAAAGGAGTCTTCCTGCATCTTTCTGTTCCATGTCTTCAAAAGAAAGTGCTGAAGAGGCCTTAGGTGGAGTCTCCCCAGAGAGACAAACAGTTCGAGGGAGGATAGAGTCCCCAGCAAACTCATCCACTCCTTCGCTGTGCATCTCTTCTTGTCCAGGAAAGTTCTGACTTTTACGAGACACTTGGTCTGTCTTTCCTGAGAGGGAGAAGCCCGAAAAAGAACTGAATTCAGAACTATCCCCAAATAGAGAATAGTCTGATTCGGTCTGATCTGAGACTTCTCCCTGTTGATGACCAGGCCTAGATCCTGAGCCATCATAAAAGTCTTCCGTAAATCCTCCAGACATTTCTCCCTCGATCGTGAACGAATCAGCCAATCGTCCAGATAGAAGGATATCCTTATCCCTTCCTGATGCAGCCAACCTGACACATTCGCCATTACCCTGGTGAAGACTTGAGGAGCCGTGCTGAGACCGAAGCAAAGAGCTCTGAATTGGAAGCACTTGCCCTCCATTACAAACCTCAGGTACTTCCTCGAAGTCGGATGGATGGGGACATGGAAATATGCGTCCTGCAAGTCGAGGGACACCATCCAGTCCCCTGGACGTACTGACGCCAGCACCGACTGAGTCGTCTCCATGGAGAACTTTGTCTTCTCCACAAATACGTTGAGAGCGCTGACATCCAGGACGGGTCTCCATCCGCCCGAGTTCTTGGGGACCAGAAACAGGCGATTGTAAAAGCCTGGGGAGACTAGATCCCGAACCGGTTCTATCGCCCCCTTGTCTAGCATTTGGTTGACAAGGTCTACTATAGCGTTCTGTTTCCCAGGATCTGAGTACCGGGCTACTAAGGCCAGCGGAGCATCTGCGAGAGGAGGTTTTTTCAGAAAGGGGATCTTGTATCCTTCCTTGATGACTGAGAGGGACCAGGTGTCCGCCCCTCTCCTCTTCCAGGACTGCCAAAAACCTGACAGTCTTGCGCCTACTGTCTGGAGGAGACGAACTTCATTTCCTGGAGCGAGGTCTGAAAGAACCCCTGGTAGATCTTGGTCCTGAATCTTGCCTTCTCCCTCTAAAATCTGATCTTGAAGTAGTCCTGCCCCGAAAGGGCTGCTGGAATCTCCTTTCCTCCCGTTTCAAAGAAGAAGGAGGGGCTGCAAAGGGCTTACGAGCAGAACGAGATAAAAGGTCTTGGGTGGCTTTTTGGGCCAGAGAACGCGTAATGTCATTAACCAGGGACTCGGGAAAAAGATGTTGAGAGAGGGGGGCGTAAAGAAGCTCAGACTTTTGAGCATTGGTAACAGACCTAGAAGCAAAAGAGCAAAGCAGAGCTCTCTTCTTTAGGACCCCAGCTGAGAACAGAGCAGCCAACTCATTCGCCCCATCTCTGAGGGCCTTATCCATACAGGACATAATGCTGGTAAGGTCCCTAGATCCATCCATCTGTTCAGTTTTCCTTGCGAGAGTCCCAAGCGACCAGTCTAGGAAACTAAAAACCTCAAAGGCTCTAAAAATACCTTTGACGAGATGATCCAGCTCCGACATTGACCACATGACCTTGGCTGAGTTGAGAGCATGCCTTCTAGCAGAGTCCACTAAACCAGAGAAGTCACCCTTGGAGGAGGAAGGCACTCCCAGACCCAAAGGTTCTCCAGTTGCATACCACATACCCGCTCTTGAAGCAAGACGAGCTGGTGGAAACGAGAAGGAAGTCTTAACTGTTTGTCTCCGCTCCATCATCCAGTCATCAATCTTCGTGAGAGCCTTCTTTGCGGAGATAGACAGCTTCATCTTGATGAAGGCCGACTGTTTCTTGGCCTTCTTTCTGTTAAATTGGGACTGAGGAGATTGAGGGGCAGCAGGTTGGAATTCCTCTCCAAAAAGTTCAAGAAGGGAGCGAGAGAGAACTTTGTAATCTCCCACAGCGTCGGCAGGATTATCATCGTCATCAGAAACATCCTCGAGGGCCTGATCCACATCTGCAATATCCTTCGAAAGAGAAGAATCCTTAGAACCCGACAAGGGCAAATCAAAGGCATCATCCTGCAAAAGACGGGTTGCATCCTGGAGTCCCGCGCTAGAAGAATCCTTGGAACGAGAGGCAGTATCGTCCCGAAGAGGCAGGGTGGTATCGCCCTGGGACCGAGAACGAGAGGCAGAGTCGTTCTGTCGTCGAGAGCGAGAGGCGGTATCGTCGTGGCGGCGAGAATGAGAGGCGGTATCGTCGTGGCGGCGAGAATGAGAGGCGGTATCGTCGTGGCGTCGTGAACGAGAGGCGGTATCGTCGTGGCGTCGAGAACTAGGGTCGGTATCGTCGTGGCGTCGTGAACGAGAGGAGGTATCGTCGTGGCGAAGCGAACGAGAGGAGGTATCGTCGTGGCTAAGCGAACGAGAGGAGGTATCGTCGTGTCGAAGCGCACCGGAGGCGGTATCGTCTTGGTATCGAGAACGAGAAGCAGCGTCGTTCGATAAGGTATCGTCCCGGTATCGAGAACGAGAAAACGTATCGCCCTGGTATCGCGAAGAAGTATCGCCTGGCGAAAGCACACATTCCTCATCCTGGCGTAGAGAGGGAGAAGTTCTCTTTAAAGAAGAACTCCGTTCTCTCTTAGAAGCAGACTTCTTAATCGGCAACGAGTCGTCTTTACGTCTGTCAGACTGGGCGTGAGGGCGGCTAAAGGCTTGTACTAAAGTCAAAAGTTGTTCCTGCATGACAGACATAAAGGATTTAGCAACATCAGCTGGGTCTTGCGGACCCGAAGGGGGGGGCTGACGAATAACACTCGTATCTTCGGCAGCAGGCTTCGTCCTTTTCACAGGCACGGAGTCGAAATCATCCTCCGACGGACAAGGTTCATAACTGCTAGAACCGGGAGAGAAAGAACGAGACCGTTCGTCGCGGTTCCATCTCCTCTTAGTAGGTCTTGAAGCTTCATACTTCCATTTACGTCTGGACGAATTCGGAGAAGAAAACAACACATCCGACTCGTCTTTCCCGTGACGGTCAAGACCAGCCTGGGAATAGACAACAGGACTGTCTGAGGCGACGGCTGACCGAGGGTACGTACCTCTCACCCCCTTTCGGTCATCGACGTACCTTCTCCCTTGGTCCTGGGAGCTTGGTAGAGGTCTAGGCCTAGGGGTATGACAGATTCGGTCGGTCGCCACCTCCACTGCACTAACACAAGCACTTTCACTTTCCTTACCTTTAAAGGCCTCCAGCTGTTCTTTAATGGCCTTCAATTCGGCCGCCAGGCTAGCGTACCGAGGGTCATCCGTAGAAACGGAACCTGTAGGAGGTGCAGGAGTTACTACCTTAAGGGAAGGATCAACTTCCAAAGAGGAATCAATAATAGGATCAATAGATAAATCTACGCTAAGTTCGTCTTCCTTACCACTAACAGACTTAGACTTAGACCTAGAAGCTCTCCTAACTCTATCGAGCTCTAGCTTACGCACATAGCGCTTCATAATTAACCAATCTTTCTCATCCAAAACCTTACATTCCCCACACCTATTATCAAGGGCACAAACAAAACCCCTACAATGAGAACAAACAGTGTGAGGATCAACCGCCATTTTGGGTAGTCTCACCTTACATTCCTCATTCGCACAGATACGGTAATGACTCTTTTCACTCATAATGAAAAACAGCAAAAAAAAAGATAAGAGAAAACAAAATACAACGATCGCCAAAACCCCAAATCAGAGTACTTCACCAAAAAAGCAGACTGGTACACCGAGCAGGGAAAGCGAAGAAAAACTCTTAATGACGGACCAACGTGTTATCGATCCGGCCGGCAGAGATGAACTGAAGAACAGAAAACGGGAATGATTCCTCCTACCACCCTTTAACGAGTGTTACCACCCAACCACCACAAGGCGGTTGCCTAGTTTTAGAAAAATTCTGCCGAAATAGAGATAATTAGCTATGTACATATAACTGCCAGGTAAGTTCTATTCATAAAATAGCCACACTATTTAAGAAACAAAATAAATGAATAATAATGATATAGATAAAAATATATATCCCAATAGAGCAAGAAGAGAAAAACTAAAATAAAGAAGGCGGCTTATAGAGGTCCAGTCTTAGTCTGGTCGCTCAAGACCTGGCCTAGTGGTATGGTTGAACCTGTCAGGGTAGATAAGTTACCCCAATGCAATTGCCCAGCCCATTGTTGAGACTCTCCAGCCTCTCTCCTGCATCAAAGTGTTAACCAGCAGAGGGAATTCGAGACAAGATTGTGATATCTGGGAGTTCTCAGTTTCTATAGGCATATCTGTGATGGATGTTTAGTTAAGTCGCTAAGCTTTTGGATCTCAAGTAGGAGAGCTTTTCGGCAATGACACTCATAACTGAGCAGCCCTGTTTAGGATCCACAAGAAAAGGTGTCCTAAACATGGTCTGCTTTTACCAATCCTATCTGGAAAACCATATCCAGAGAGCTCACAACATTGCAGTTGAAATAATTTACATAGCATGCAGTCTAGAATTGCAATTTGGAATATTTACACCCTACTATATGACACCGAATCTACCAGACCTGAGAGAAGAACAGCCTTGGTAGCAAGAGAACTTAAAAGATTCAACATACACATAGCTACCCCATCAAAACCCGGATGTCCCGGAGACAGAAATCTTTGTGAAAAGAGAGAGGGCAACAGACTTTTTGGGAAAGGCTATGAGGCTTTGTAACTAGCTTATGTTCTAAGGCTTTGGTAAGGGTCCAATTTTTTTATGCATATGATAAACTGTATGTACAGGTAGAACCCTCTGATTAAATACTTTGGTTTCTAGAGTATGTAGCACTTTACTTTTCATAATATCATTTTGTTTATAAAGAACTCTCAACTCCATGCTTAACATTCTTTCAAATTTGGTATCATGTCCTGGGGAAACACTTAATATTTGTCCTAAATATGTATATTTATTAACAATAAATGGAGGTTCACCCATCAACCTTTTCTTTTCTCTCTGCATTTTCATTGAACATTATCTTAGTATTACTAGTACATTATTAATTTTCAGCCCTACATGTCTGCTTTCTATATTAAATTTATGTCATCTGCAAGTATTCAGTTGTTAGAGTGTTTTCCATTAATGTAAATTCCTACATTTTCCCAATCTAAGATCTTAAATTTTCTTCTAGGTATGCTGTGAATAATTTGGGAGGCATGATGTCTTCCTATCTAACTCCTTTCTTAATCAGAATTTTCTCACTATCTCTATGTAGTTTTAGGATTGATGTACTTCCTGCATAGATATCTTCAAGAGTTTTAACAAAACATTTATCTATTCCTTGTCTTGAAGGGCTTTCATTACAGCTGAACTTTGGCCTGAAGAAAAAGCTTTCTCATAATGTATAAATGCCATATGTGGTAGTTTGTCATACCCTGTTGATTTTTCCGTTAGTTGTTTAATTACATGGGTATGGTCAGTTATTGAATACCCCGCTTAGCCTGCCTGCTTTCTTGGTTGATTAAAGTCTAGCTGTCTTTCTATTCAGCCTAATATGATCCTTGTAAATATCTTATATATTATTAAGAGTAAATGTATTGGGGAGTAATCTTATAGGTCTTTTGTGTCTCCCTTTTCATGATTAGTATAATGATAAAGTTTTCCAGGTTATAAGTATAGAGCATACTTGCAAACATTTTGTGTAAAGTTCAGCAAGTTTTATTATTACAAAGTCTCCTCTATCTATTATTAAATATATATTGGTCCATCTTCTGCTGATTTGCTTCTTTTTTTGTATTTCAATACTTCCTTTACCTCTCTATTGTTACTTTTGGTACAGGCTAAGGTGTGTTATTATTTCTGTTGGCAAAGTCATTTCTTATATCTCATTGTATGGAAATCCTCTGCAATTCTATCACTCTATCTCTTTTGTTGATAATATTTCACTCCATCTCTTTTGATGATAATATTTCACTCCATCTCTTTTGTTGATAATATTTCACTCCATCTCTTTTGTTGATAATATTTCCATTTCCATCCTTTTAAGAAAATAAATGTTGGCAACTAGTTTGTGTGTGTTTTTTTTTTTATCAATTTGATGCTTCTTCCTTGCTTTAGTTTTCCTTCATTTTTGGTCTGATTATGTTTACAAATGTCTTGAGTTTTTATTTTGTTTATTGTTTTGAATAGTTCTGCTAATTCTATTTCATCTCTCTTGGATTTTATTCTCTTTTCCCATCTTTTCTTTATTAGGTTTTTGGCCTTTTCTTATAGTTTTCCTTGAACTTGTTTAGGAACTTTTCCAATTATCTCTTGTGCTGATTCCAATACAATTTTTTTTTAATGTCTGTTAATTTCTTCTTTATTCGCTTCCATTTCCTCATGTAGCTGGGAGTACCTAGCTCGTATTTCAAAACTGTATGCCTTAGATTTTTCTCTTAATACAAGAGTGTTTATTTTCTTTCTTAAAATTAGTTTTTCCTATTCTTTCCTTTATATGTAATTATATATGTGCATGTATATAGCATATATATATATATATATATATATATATATATATATATATATATATATATATATATATATATATATTGTATTTATCATTAAACACCATGGAGAATATCAAATAATGCTTAATTTCAAACTAATATGATAAGAGTTACCTTGCTTGTTCCAAGAGCACCAACAGGGCGTAGAGGACGACCGCGAAGACCAAGTTTTTCACTGACTCCTAGGTACTTATAAACCTTAACTAACTCCTTAGGTGGCCATATTTGTACTGGTTCAACTTCATGTGGAGTCTTGAATAGAAAATTTGTATGTTTTAATGGTTTAAGGCCAATCAGGAAGTGTTGAACAAAAGAAAATACATAATCTGAGAGCGAATTAGATTAAAGCATATTGAAATATATTTCTGTTAAAGGTACTTATATTAGCAGAGATAAAAACTATGCCTTTAGAATTATATTTGTACTATTCTACTTACAAAATAGTTATTTGTGGAAACTATGATGTATTTTTTAAAAAATCTATACATTGACCAGCATATTAATAATTCATGAAGTAGGATCAAATCATATTTTGGCAATTGGATACCAATTTTTCCTGAATCAGGATTGTCGATTCTATACATAAGAACATGAATCTAAAGGAGAGAGAGAGAGAGAGAGAGTTTTTTTTTCATAGGGCTACAAAAAGTGTTGATAAAAGATTTATTCACAAGCATTCAAACTAGAAAACCAAGCACTCAAATTACTTAAGATGATGAATTAAAAAGGTATAATACAAAAATAATAACAGACAATAATTTTGCTGTGGACTTTACATAAAGAGAAACAAAACTTACTTGAGTTTGAATACCATATGTTGCCATCATTGCCTGAAGTCGCATACTTTCTGCAATGAAGACAACCTGAACTACCAAATCACTTGCAGTTCCCTGAAATTAAAATACTTGTTAGAATAGTTATACATAATATTTCATATCTCTACCTATACATGAAATTTCACATATCTTCTATCATGAGCAAGTTCCTCAAAATTAGTTATATAAAAGTCACTAAAGGATTTAAATATTTTGAGCATCTTATACTTTCACCATTTCTTAATCTTTTTAATAACTTTGCTATAGTTTACCAGGCTCAAACAAAAACATATACTCAAAATCAGATTTTGCCCAAATAACTATTGTGTGGAGTAACAATTTAACACTTTTGTCACAAGCTTGCTCATCTGATATTATGTAACTAGTGCGGCTCTGTAATAAAGCATATGCATAACATATTTTGTAATCTTACCAATTCTGTTCATATCAGTGCTACCTAAAGAATATGTTTTATCAACCACAAAGGTCTAGCACTTACTAAGTATGATATTTGCAAAATCTAATGAAACTTTTGAATATACTGTAGAGAAAAAATCTAATGAAACCCTTGACTATATAGTAGAACCCCGGGGTACGGCGTCCCCAGCTTACGTTTTTTTCACCTTATGGTGTGGAATACGATGTTTTTTCGTCCCCTCATTACAACATTTTTCCCTACCTTACGGCATCGAATTCCAAAACTCAAACTTGGCGGTTTTTACGCGTACGACTGTGCGAGTCACTAGCCTACAACCACGCTCATACGTCACTAAGAAGCTGGTCTGCTATTGGTCGGCGTCACGGTGTCATTAAGATGCCGATACGCTATTGGTCGAAATCCCTCCCACAATGCCTGAGAGAGATGCTGCCTCTCTCTCTCTCTTTGTTATACGCACGCTCAGTTCAGAATCTCGTGTGCATTTCGTAAAGACTTGATCTTGTGTGAGTGCTTGCGATATCGTATTTTTTGCGCATTTAATGCTTAATTATAACTTTAATTCGTTAGCCATGGGTCCCAAGATTGCTAGTGATGTTAGCCCTTTTACACCCAAAAGGACGTACTGGTACGTTTCACAAAAGCCATCCCTTTACCCCCATGGACGTACCGGTACGTCCTTGCAAAAACAATGCTATAGAAATTTTTTTTTTCAAATTTTTTATAATTTTTTGAGAAAATTCAGACATTTTCCAAGAGAATGAGACCAACCTGACCTCTCTATGACAGAAATTAAGACTGTTAGAGCAATTTAAAAAAAATATACTGCAAAATGTGCTGGGAAAAAATAACCCCCTGGGGGTTAAGGGTTGGAAATTTCCAAATAGCCTGGGGGTAAAAGGGTTAAAAGAAGAAGTAAGATGATGATTACTATGGAAACGAAGCTGGAGATTATAAAGAAATACGAAGAAGGCATGCGCTTCGTTACCCTCGCTAGTATGTATGGCCGTAACCAGTCTACGATTGGTACAATTATCACAATTATCAAGAACAAGGAAGCCATTAAAGCAAGTAAGTCTTCTAAAGGCATGACTGTCCTTGCCAGTGGAAGGACCTCAATCAACGACGAGATGGAGAGACTCCTTCTTCTATGGATTAAAGAGAAGGAAATCGCTGGTGATACACTCACGCAATCGATAATTTCACATAAGGCGAGCGCCATCTTTGCCGATCTCGTGGAAGCCCTGAGAGACGGCGGAGACGAAGGAACGTCGCAGCAAGCCCCCCAAGAGTTCAAGGCTTCTCATGGGTGGTTTGATCGTTTTAGAAAGCAGCAGAAGAATTCCTTAAGAAGTTTGAGAAAGTAATTTCCAGAGAAGGCTACATTCCTCAGCAAGTGTTCAACTGTGATGAAACTGGTCTTTTCTGGAAGAAAATGCCCCGCCGAACATATATCACAGCTGAAGAAAAGAAACTTCCTGGCCATAAACTGATGAAGGACAGACTTACGCTCGCATTTTGTGCAAATGCCAGTGGGGACTTAAAAATTAAGCCCCTACTGGTATACCACTCAACTTCATAACAATCTGCGCAGATGTTCATAGTCTGAGTATCTCAAAAATAGCAAGATTAGACCCAAATTTCCAATAATCAGATTATCCGCAAGGGTGTTTTGAATAATGAAACCCTTAAATACTTGTATTGTGACATTTTTTTATTGATAAGTCTAATCCAATATGCTTTAAGACCTAATTCAACCCTGGCATTTAATCATGATATAAAATGTAGACAAATTCTTGTGATAAATCAGAAAGAGTATTTAACAATATTATCTAGATTTTTTCTAATAATAGAAATACTTCCGGTACCACACCAATTACAATAAGCTTAAAATTGATGCTGATATTGATTATTTATAGGCAGTATGTTGGTCAAGGCGTTTGCCACTTGTTGATATACTACCACTAGAGAGTTACCAGGTACTTTGACTAGCCACATGGTACTATATTAGATCCCTCTCTGGTTACGGCTCATGTTTCCTTTGCCTACACACACACACACACACACACACACACACACACACACACACACACACACACACACACACACACACCATATGTCTGGCCTATTCTTTACACATTCCCCTCTTTCTTCATACACCTGACAACACCAAGATAACCAAAGATTCTTCTCACACAAGGGATTAACTACTGCACTGTTTTTATTCAGTGGCTACTTTCCACTTGGCAAGGGTGGAAGAAACTCTTCAGCTATGGCAAACAGCTCTTCTAAGAGGAGGACACTCCAAAATCAAGCCACTGATCTCTAGTCTTGAGTAGTGTCATAGCCTCTGTACCATGGTTTTCCCCTGGTTTGGATTAGAGTTCTCTTGCTTGAGAATACACTCAGCAACTCTATTCTGTTTCCTTTCCTTTCAGACTGATTTTCAGTGAAAGGTGTGGTAGGTTTTCTCATCACTGAAATGGACAATCAAAACCCAGGCAATGACTAAACAGCTTTTCTTGAGATCCAAAGTCCTATCCAATTGCAACAGCTCCTGAATCACTGTCTGAAGGGCTGAAACTTTATAGGGATGTTAACATATATCCTTCTAGTATCACAGAGACTCTGGCCAAAGATGCTCCAAGACATGTTTGAAAAGAGACAGCCTTCCACCTACAGGTACATGAGATCCATGACAATCAGTAGATTTTCTTGATATAGCAATGAGTTTTTCTCGGAGAATTCCCTCTTAAGGAAGATCAAAAGAAACATAAAGAAGAGCTATTATAAATTCTATCACTAAAGATCTGAAAAGATCATGACCAACTTTATATATTGTTTGAAGAGTAAGAGTAAGGATTTGACAATGCAAGAAAAAGAATAAAACGCATGACATTCAAGTGATTCCTATTGGGTGCTTGATCCATTACTGTAGATATTCTAAACAAAATTTAGGGAGGAACCTAATTTGTGGGTACAAATTGATGAAGAATGAGGTTACGTGTTCTATCCTCATAGCCACAATGTTGCAAAATACTCTAGCATTCTAAAGCACATTCAGACATTGTGCGGTCTTAATAGGTAAGAAAATCTAGAATCATAACTTAAGAATAATTAGCCATGAGTGCCTTTACCTGAGAAATCACCCCTAAAACACAGCAAAAGAAACAATTTCTAAGATCCTACCCGAGTAATTTCATATAGCTAAAACCACCTTAGCTTGCCAAATTGGATAACCTGAATTCATGGAAGGTCTTTTAGTCTTTTCTAACCACTGATGTTCTTGTAAAAGAACTGACAAGGTAAGTAACTGTCCAGTGAAATGAACTTCGTTTCGCAGAATATAACTGTGAATTTAACGATAAGTAGGATTGTGCACCGGCTTATTTATCACAGACTTTTCTTCATCAATTATTCCAATGTCTGTGTTAAAATATTGGATAAGCATGGTTGGAATTTGGGTACGGTAGATACCCTGATAAGGTAAACAGGTATCCAATATGCTACCTTGTCTATGAGCAAACTACTTTTTTGCTTCTAGACTGCTTGGGTTATGATTAAGAGCTAAAACTTATGCAGCAATATTTGGCTTCACTGAAATTGTCATTAGAAGTTTTTCTTGTAGCCTACGCACTACCCATGTACTGAGTAAGTTACAACAAGCTATTTTTACAACTGTTACGATATTGATTATAATGCTTTTATTTTTTTAATATAGTGACGGTGATTATGGTGAACATTGCTAGATGATTTGGCAACCTGATGCCATTACTATATTGGTTGTAGGGTTGGCATTTATAGTTGGCTTTACCCATTTTCCTACTGTGCTTTTTTTGTTCTTTTTTCAGTTTCCATCATGGTATGGAAAAGTTTATCTGCACACAAAATATGCAACACTGAGGACCTTGGTAGCAATTCTGAGGATGAAGTTGAACCAAATATAGAGGTAGATAACTCCCATGAAGATGAGTACAACATTGAAATGTAGCAAAATCAGGAGGACAAACCCCTGGCTGTGATTGCAGATCCTCCTAAAGAGGTTAAAGTGGAACCACAGCCTACTTTGATCATTAGCAGTGCCTTCAACATTTTCCACTTCTTCAGCAGCTCCACATGAAATCCAAAGACTTTCAGAAGAGAATAGCAGGAAGAGAAGAACGGGAAGCTCAATCCTTTAGTTGGGGAGCCCATCAAGAAGCATGACCAGCAAGTTCTGCATGCCAAGGCAGAGTGATCCTACTCCTCTTTTATCCAGTATTGTAAAGACATCTATAGAAAAGGTGTCCCCACTATTTTAACTGAAAATGCTACTTCAACAAGTGATATTTTTTCATTATATTTAAAGAAACATTCATAAAATTATAGTTCAGAACAGCAGCATACAGTGCAATATTTATGGATTTTAATGAAGATGAAGATATTCAGGAGAAATCATGTGGCTGTCCTTTCTACAGGAGTGTCATGAGTGAACATAGGTTCTCCATTCTCCACTGCCTGAATTTGATGAGTGCCACAAGAAATGTTAGGAAGCAAAATGATCGATTCCCCCATATAAGCAAGCTGTGAGATGCTGTCATTCACATGTGCATCATGAACTTTCATTTAACCTCACATAACTCTTACATTCAAGGGGCATTGCATATACTGGATATCCATATCCAGTAAACCAAGTAAGTACATTTCATTTGCAATCAGAAGAGCCATGAAGATGGTCCCTGTGTCAGTTTTATGACTTTCTGAACACTAGTGTGAATAATTCATTCTAACAAACCAAACAACAAAGTAATTAGACAAAGTCATTTTGGGATGCAATTAGCTATGGAATTGAGTCATCCTTGGACATACTAGAGATTCACCAGGACTGGCTTTCAAATGGAGCTTCAAACAATTATTCATGGTGTATTTGGTCCTGTGTAAGAACTCCCAAGGAAACAAGAAGAAGCAATCAAGGCAGAAAAATTACAATTTTGCTCTATTTGCCCACATTCGTCGACAGGTAAGACAAAGATTTTGTGTGCAAATTGTAAAAAGTCCACTTGCCATCAACATATTATGACACTGCACTTACTGAATAATTTGCTTTATTTTGCTACTAAGTATACTTAATTCAACATTTTACCATTAGTTTGCTTATACTGCATGGTATAGGATTTTTTTTTTACATATATTTCAGGATGAAAATTTGCCTGTATGCACAGCTACAATATATGAAATGTTTGCTAAAAATATTTCTATAATTTTTCATATATTTTTATTTTCTCAAATTCATCATCATCATCATCTCCTCCAATGCCTATTAAAGCAAAGGACCTCAGTTAGAATTCGCCAGTCGTCTCTATCTTGAGTTTTTAAATTAATACTCCTCCACCCATCATCTCCTACATTAAGCTTCATAGTCCTCAGCCATGTAGGCCTGGACCTTCCAACTCTTCTAGTACCTTGTGGAGCCCAGTTGAAAGTTGGGTGGACCGAATTATCTTGGGGAAAGTAAACTAAGAGACCTGACACCAGAAATATTCCTTGAATGTTTAGTGTTGCAATTTTCCAAAGTCAAATCATAAAATGGGTATCCAACTCCTAAGCAGTATTATCCTCTGGCTTTGGTTCTTGACTTTCACACAGGTGATCAAATTCCTTTTTAACTCATGTTTCTAAATTACATCAGGACAAACAGGGTTCTGTTAAGTTCATTTGCATTTTCCCTTCTTTAAAAGTTCCATCAACTGTGAGTGATCCAAATCCCACATATGACTAGTAACTACTGGAGTTATCTCCTATACTTTATTTTGATATTTAACATGAGTGTCATTGACAACCAATCCTAACATATTTTATTCTCCAACAATGGGTTTTAACATAAATTAGGAATCGCTTTTGCTCTCATTACCTTTTGTTGGTTTTGAAAGGAAAGAATTTGGGACTTGAAAACCTATTCTATGTCCATATAAGATATATTTTGGGTGGACATGGACTTTCTCATGATTCAAATCAGCCAGCACCAACATTACCATAAAATGGACCTGAAGTCAGGAACTGGGGAATACATCTGCAGATCTGACTGGGTCTCAAGATTGTGAAGAAAGTCTCAGACATGGAGGTAAAGGACTTGAGTGCAATCTGCCATTGCCTAAACTAAAACATTTTTATCATGAAATTAGCACAAAAATGGCAACAAATGGATAAAGAACAATTAGGGACGCAGCAGGGAAAATAAAAGAAGTGTGGATCAAGTGTTAAAATATAACTTGTTTGTTTTGCATTTAAGAATATATCTCGGTAAATGACAAACCATAGACAAACCTCAGCAATGTAGAGAAAGTTAAATAAGAAACCAGCCATGAAATGACAGTTCACACTAGAAACCTCAAGATAAATACACTTAAATCACAAGAGTGAATGTGTGACTATTGTTGTAAATGACACTATTAACTCTGAAGCTATGCTGACACTTATTTTCCAATGACCAACTATTACTAATTGATTCTCAGTATTATATGTAGCAAGTAGGTGGCATCATAGCAATGTCATGTCATGATTTTCACTATGAGGTCTTCCAGTTGGTATATCTAGTTAATAACATTTTCTAATCAGAAGGTAAATTCACATGGAAATTAATTATATATAACCTAAGACCCAATATCCCTTTCTTCATCATGAAAAGAACTTATTCTTTAATGAATAACCAGTTAATGTAATTCAACTTGCATCAATAATCCACATATGCTCAAAAAAGGAAAATTTAAACTTGAGAAACTAGATATTAAGTTTTTTTTTTTTATAAATAATATACATTTCATGACAATCTTCAGTATAAATTTCATCATGGAATTTCCATAGTAACAAATCAACACCAGCATAAAAAATGATTTCATGCACTACTTCCATATATTGATTAATCAAGGCCATAAGAGGAGTAATATCGCTTTTAACATGCTAAGGTGTCCAAAAACATGCAAAGAAAATCCAAATGATACAGTGCCTACACAATAACAAAGACAAAATTATTATGGTGTTTTAGTTAGGCTCAAATTATTAAACAGAAAACCATAAATGCACAGAGAAACTGTAAGTTTTTTTTCTTTTATAAAGTTTTGAAATACTCTATGCTAAATCATTCACCCTTAGACTGACCTAAATTAAAAACCAAAGATAAGCAGAGAAGCAAATAAGAGGGTTTCCATTAATTTATCCCCCCTGATTTAGAATCTAATCCAAAAACTTATCATACAGAGCACTTTGTGGATTAAATCATTTCACAGCTGTGTGGAATTTGTAACTTCAAGTAATGTAATATGATGACTATTATTTATAAAAAGAAGTTATCCACCTACTTTTCCATGATGGGATGCATGAAACGACTGTGAATTAGAAAGGAAGAGCAGGGTGACTACCAATCTTAAAAAATGAAAAGCTTATCCTTTCAAGATGACAAAAATTAAACTCTGAACAATTTTAAGTACTTCCAAAGTGTTGGACAGGTTAAGACATGATCAAAATGATCATTCTAAATTATAGAAAGATTCTTGAAAAAAAAAATTTATTAGAGGAAAATTTAACCTTCATGCAGTATTAGTTCCAATAATACTGAACCCAGCATAATCATGCTTACAAAAATCCTCATTATACAGTACTATAACACTTATTAAGAGGGTTGCAAAGATAATAAAAAATAATTTTGAAAATAAAATCTATTATTTCAATACTTACCTGTGGTTTGCCTAGCTTTCTCAGCAAATCTCTCACTGTTCGACATTTGTCTAGTATTAAAGAATTGGAGTTCTAATGAAGAAATTTTTTTTTCTATACTCACCTAATATTCATATTGCTTTTTCTCTAGAAGCTTGTTTTAACTGAGATTTACTTTACAATGTTTCAAAACCTTAAATTATTATTATTAAAAGGAGATTAACCAGCGCTATGATTAGAATTTTTAAAATTTCCCATTTCTTTTCCTTCAATAGACATATCTCAGGTAGAGTAATGAAACATTCTAAAAAAATGGTAAGAAACCCAGATCTCAGAAACAAATCTCCCTTTGTTATTTCAGTTTTAAAGTCAAAATTATTCCCTATCCTCTTGATGCTAGGAGTCAGTGGGGTGGGTGGGCACGTAAATGAACACCAGGAGAGTTTAAAAATAAGAAATATTATCACCATCAAAACTCTTTATTTCCATGACCCACCCCTAATCTTCATATTACCGACTCCCACAATCTGATGCTGGTGGAACACCAGTGAAGGAATGAGACAGGCTAATTATAAGTTAAGGTAGTACACCATGGTAAAATTCTACTAACCTAGTCTACGTTACTTGCAAAAAAACATCTTAAAATACAGTTTGAAATATGGAACTCTAGATTGTTTACTAAAGCTCATAGATAAGAGTTATATATTAATTTTGACGTTTATCTAAATTGAAAAATTGATCATTCCAATTCTCTACCCTCTCAGTATTTTATGATTGGGCATGACATCTGTCCCAGTCTATAGCCAACAATCTTGGCTTGGGTAAGCTTCATATTTGAGGTCGAGCTTGAAATAGAAAACCTCTCAACATCACTAATTTTAAGGAGAATGAGTCACTTTGGTAAACCACATACTTGGATACTGTATCATACTTTGTTTCTTTTAATGAATCTTACCTGTAGTTCAACCAGATGAATTCCAAACTCATATG
Source organism: Palaemon carinicauda (assembly GCF_036898095.1). Classification (NCBI taxonomy): domain Eukaryota; kingdom Metazoa; phylum Arthropoda; class Malacostraca; order Decapoda; family Palaemonidae; genus Palaemon; species Palaemon carinicauda. The sequence goes on along the minus strand of NC_090731.1, from coordinate 115,195,631 downwards.
TAGGTATGTAATGAAGGAAAGAGTCTAGAGAATATATCCTAATCTAAAACAGTGTAAAAACCAACCTGAAAAATCCTACCCTAAATATATCGATATTCCTTAGACTTACAATATTAAATCAATTAAAGTGATAACTCTGGATACGAAAGTTTCTGCTTACGAAAAATTCAGGGTACGAAAAGCGATACGAAGATTTTTATGCCCCAGTATACGGAAAAATTTTCAGGATACGGAAAGCTTACGAGATCCCAACTCGTCGCTGAGAGTAATTTTAAAAAGCGCGCGCTGCCAGACTTTGAACTTGGGTAAACTCACTTACAGCCTCCCGCTCACCCATTGGTTACCTGCCAACTCAGACGCTAGCTGACGCCATAAGATCCTGCTTTCCTATTGGTCGGCAATTATCTCACCTTGCTTACGCACGGGCGTTCATCTCTCTCTCTCTCTTTTCATTCTGACTGCGGTATCGTTAACATTGACTTCGTGTGCTTTCGCTTGTTTGACGTAGTGTTAAATACATTCGTACGCCATGCGTTATCGTTATTAAACATTCTTTACTGTGCACTGTACTGTATTAGTGTTTACTACATAGTATATAATGTATGTAGTGTATTATTGAGCTTAATACTGTAGCCATGGGTCCCAAGAATGTTACCAAAGGAAAGAAGAAGAAGACGATGCTCTTGATGGAGACGAAACTCGAAATCGTGAAAAAGTACGAGTCTGGCATGCGTTTAAGTGCGATCGCCAAGGAGTATGGCCGGAATCCGTCTACGATAGGCACCATCCTGAAGCAGAAGGCGGCCATCAAAGCAGCGACACCTTCTAAGGGCGTCACTATTTTCTCCAACAAGAGAACCCACGTGCATGATGAGATGGAGAGGCTCCTTCTTGTGTGGATCAAAGACAAAGAGATCTCAGGAGACACCATCACTGAGACTACAATTTGCCAGAAGGCCTCCGCCATTTTTGGTGATCTCGTGCGTTCTCAGGCCGAAGAAGGGGCAGGAGAAGGAACATCCCAGCAGGAACCCCCAGAGTTCAAGGCTTCTCGGGGGTGGTTCAAGAAATTCAAGAGAAGGACTGGTATTCATTCAGTGGTACGGCATGGGGAGGCAGCGAGCTCGGACACGAAGGCTGCCGAAGCCTTTGTTAAAACGTTTGAAGAGTTGACTCTGCAGGAAGGCTACAGTTCGCAGCAAGTTTTCAATTGCGACGAAACTGGGCTTTTCTGGAAGAAAATGCCTCGTCGGACGTTCATCACGGCGGAGGAGAAGAGGCTACCCGGACATAAGCCTATGAAGGACAGGCTTACCCTTGCTTTTTGCGCAAACGCCAGTGGGGACTGCAAGATAAAGCCCCTGCTGGTGTACCATTCTGAAAATCCCCGAGCCTTCAAAGCCCACAAAGTCATCAAAGAGAGCCTTCCCGTGATGTGGAGGGCGAATGCTAAAGCCTGGGTAACGAGGCAACTTTTCATTGATTGGGTGAATGCCTGCTTCGGTCCGACTGTCCGAAAATATTTGGAAGAAAAGCGCCTCCCCATGAAATGTCTGCTGGTGTTGGACAATGCTCCAGCTCACCCTCCTGGCCTCGAGGAATATCTTCTGGCCGAGTATTCCTTCATAAAGGTCCTGTATCTACCGCCTAACACCACCCCTCTCCTCCAGCCCATGGACCAGCAAGTTATTTCTAATTTCAAAAAATTGTACACGAAGCATCTCTTCCACAGATTTTTCCAAGTCACAGAAAGTACAATCCTCACTCAGCGTGAATTCTGGAAAGATCATTTTAATATTGTGATATGCCTCAGACTCATCCATTTCGCTTGGCAGGAAGTTTCGAGGCGTACCCTGAACTCATTTTGGAGGAAGCTGTGGCCTGATGTTGTCTCTGCACGAGACTTCGAGGGGTTCGGGAAGCCTGAAAGCGAAGCCGAGATCGTTGACGATCCTGAACCCATTCAGCAGTCTGAGGTGGCTGACATCGTACATCTTGGTACGTCCATGGGGCTGGAAGTTAGCGCCGAGGATATAGATGAACTTATCGAGGAGCACCACGAGGAGTTGACAACGGACGACCTGAAGGAGTTCGAGACGATGCAAATGAGTGTTGTTCAAGAGCAGTTCTCTAGCGGTGATGAGGAGGATGTTACACCTTTGAAAACGTCAGATATTAAGGAAATTCTTGCATGTTTCCATAAAATGGCAGACTACGTCGAAAAGGAACATCCAGAAAAAGTTTATACCAACCGTGCGCTTCAACACTGCAATGACGTTTGCCTAATGCATTTTAGAAATGTGTTGAAAAGTAGGCAGAAACAAGCTTCCATGGATAGTTTCTTATTAAAGAGGCCAGCAGTATTAGTAGGCCAAGACGAAGGTGAAAGTGAAGAAAAGAAACAGAAAAGAGGAAGTGATGAAGAATTAGAAGGTGAAAGTAAAGAAAAGAAACAGAAAAAAGAAAGTGATGAAGAAGTAGAAGAAATTTAGAAAATGTGAAAAACATAGTTATAAAAAAGCAAAGAAAAAAAAAAATTCAATTTTAAGTTATATGTTACCGTTAAGTGTTAAAGTAATTTTTTCTTTCATTTTATAGTTTTCCATACGTAATGTTAAGTTTTAATTATTTCTGCCATTTTTTTATTTCGTAAAGTTTAAGTGTTAATGTATTAAGTGTGTAAATTACTGTACGTAGTCTATCACTTGTTACGTTTTCTGCATTATGCCATCCTCCTCTGCTGCGACTTCGCTATCGGACATCGTCTCAATCAAAAGGTAAGTTTCAACTTTTTTGTTAATTAACTGTACACTGTACCTTTTTTTTCAGGGTATCAACCCTTAATTTAGGTGTACAGGAAACAATACACCTTCACTGATCCAAATGCTTTACATACAGTACCAACTTTTATACAGTAGTAAAGAAAACGGACCATTTTCTTAGGGCTTGGAGGGGATAACTACGCTATAACTACATTATTGAATAATCTCATGGTGGTTTCTGGAATGGATTAGGCTGTTTTTAACGGTTGGGTTAATTATTGAATGATAGAAATGTCTGCATTGCATGTTTATTACTACAGTTTAGCGTGTTTATGAAAGAAAAGGTGTCTTTTCGTAAGGCTTGGAACGGATTAGGCTATTTACATGTAAAACGCGACTCAGGATACGAAAAAATCAGCATACGAAACCGTATCCTGAACGGATTACTTTCGTATGCTGAGGTATCACTGTACTTCTTCAACCTATAGTAAGAGGAACTGCCACTTTTGATTTTCCAATACAAGAATTCCAGATTGAGAAAAACTAAAAAGGCAATGGCCATGAAAGGCCAAGAAAGCAAATGAAAATCTTAAGTTAACCTATAATCAATAAAAAACACTCCAATATAAATGCTTAAATACCCAATAGACAAGAACATCACCTATTGCTACCTTAAAACCTAACGCGCAACTGATATATGTAAACCAGGTTTCCTTCAAATAGTGTTTGGCCAATATAGTACTGATTTTGTATAAAACTGACCTGCTGCTAAGACCCTTTCCAAAGACAGATTTCTTCAGAAATTAAGAAAAGTAGCAGCACTACTAATATCATGAACCCTAACTTTCAAGCCTTACAAACAGCTTGAATCCAACTAAAAACTGTGTCTGTCAGCAAACCTTCAATAAGGAGGGACATTGCATTCTTGTAACTTAACCACACAAAATAAATAACATAACTTCTTCCTAATGACATCAGAATTTTCTTTATAAACCTTAACTTCACTAATTTGACATAAAGCTTCTGAATTCCTACTTATCTTCTAACCAAATATTATTATTATTATCATTATCATTATTATTATTATTATTATTATTATTATTATAATTATTATTAATATTATTATTATTGTTATTATTATTATTAATATTATTAATTATTATCATTAATTATCAATATTAATATTAATAACATTATTAATCGTTATTATTATTATTTTTATTACTACTACTACTACTACTACTACTACTACTACTACTACTACTACTACTCATGCTCATACTACTACTACTATTACTATTACTACTACTACTACTACTACTACTACTACTAGCCAAGCTACAACCCTAGTTGGAAAAGCAAGATGCTATAAGCCCAAGGGGTCCAACAGGAAAATATGACCCAGTGAGGAAAGGAAATAAGTAAATGATGAGCAAACATTAACAATAAATCATAGGGAGATATGGAAAAAATTAGGCTAAAATTTCTTCTTGAAACTATTCTTAGCCCTAAAACTTGGCCAAAGGAACAATGCCATCTAGTCAATTGTAACACCCACATTCTTGGAAATCAACTGCAATTCATTAACACATATAGTCAAGCCAAGTGAAAAAAGGGGGACATGACTGTAAAGTCCTCAAATGACAGTCCTTCCAACTGTTCCAAACAAGGATATTCCAATGAATTGATCAAATGACAGATTTTTCAATGTCAAAGATCAGAAAATGGGTGCAATAATATTTGAAGAGAATAATTTAATACAATATGCATGAGCACAATATTAAGCATTTGCCTATAATCTTTGGTAGCGGAAATAGATATTTTCTTGTCATGAAAGATGAAATGCAAAAAAATTAACAATACGGTATGTTCTCTGTTTACAATGGAGATCTGTTTTGAAAATGTGATGCAAGTCAAATTTGAATTCAGTACAGTATGTAAGCATCAAAGTAAGCCCTCTATGCTAATACAATGTAGTAAAGTCATAAGCTAGGATATAAAAAATGCTTTATCATATGGAAACATAACTAGGACTAAAAATATGCAGGGAGGACATAGATATGCAGTTAAATGATAAGAAATAGCAAATAAAATAATAATTTACCTTTACTCCTGTGGTGTACTTGCACAATGGAAGGGGTATTACAAGGTGTAAACAGACGATTTATCATTATTATTATTAGCTAACCTATAACCCTAGTTGGAAAAACAAGATGCTATAAACCGCTGGGCTCCGACAGGGATAATAGCCCATTGAGGAAAGGAAATAAGGAAACATAGAATAATGTACCTGAGTATATCATCAAGCAAGAGAACCTCCAAGTCTAGAGAACAATGGTTGGATTTTGGAGTGTCCCTCTCCTAGAAGAGCTGCTTATCACAGCTAAAGAGCACCCCTACCCTCACCAAATGAAAAGCAGCTACTGAACAACACAGTGCACATTTAACACCTTGCGTGAAGAAGAATTTTTCAGTTATCATGCGTGTTGTCAGGAGTATGAGGAAAGAAAAAAAATTGCAAAGAATAGACCTGATTATTTGATGTATGTGTAGGCAAAGGAAAAATGAGCTGTAACTAGAGAGGGGTGCAATGTAGTACAATCTGGCCAGACAAAGGACACAATAACTCTCTAGGGGTAGTATCTTAATGGTTGACTGGTGCTTTGGCCAACTTAGAATGAGGAACTTGAGAGTCAGAAAAATCTGCTGAAGGTGTGGGAGACAATAGGACAAGTGAGTCTGGAGGACCTGCAGAAGGTGCTTGCTGGAGATATTGGGAGAGGTGAGTCAGGAGAACCTGCAGGTGCTGGAAATTGGGGCAGGTGAGTCTGAAGAAACTGAAAGTGCTGGAAACTTCCAAAACAAACCTGTTTCATCCATATTAAAAACTTGTTCCGCATGGTCACTTTCCTCCTTAATTATCACAGCCAACACATTAAGATGTCCACTTGCTGCTCACTTGCTGCTCTCTCTTCACTATTAGCAGCTTCACATTAAATTTTAATGTCATGATATTTGCACGTTCTTTATATTGCATGAACCCATCTCTACTGACCACAAACTTCACTCCCATCCCCCTTTTCCCTTATAAGTGTCAAACAAAGTTTGACACTGATTGTTCTCAATTTTGAAAAGCAGCATTCTGCACCATTGCAGTCATGGAAATTGCCAAGATAACCCTAAAAAATTGTAAAAGAAATAAAAAAACTTAAAATATAATAGCTGGATGTAGCATAATTATTGACTTCTACATTTTATTACACTCAAGAATATGGTGCAGGGTACAACACCCGTGGAGTAAAAGAAAACCTTTTACTGACATGCCAAGGTTAGCACTGTGGGAGCGACAGTGCTCTCCCTTCCTCTCAGCCTGTATCTCAGCCTTGAGTGCAGCTTCCTGTGCGCATGCACTAAACAGCCAAACACCACCCAGCTAGAACTGTGAAATGCAGTTCCATACAAAGATTCTATTACATTTTTTTATAAACTAAAGGATGGCTACTGACAATAAGCTTAAGGATTATTTATTGTACAAGTATAAAGAAAGAATTCAAGAAAAAATTATATTGAATATCAATATCAAATAAAAATAGGGGGTGCTGCTGTTCCACAATGCCTATACACAAGTTGCCACTGCTTTCAAGGTAGTACTTTATATGCGAAACTCCCTGTAACATCCGGTCGAGTCTATCGATGCAAATGATAACTTCTTGCAGAAGGGGTACTGGCTTTGGTATATCATGGCAACCTGTTTCCAAAATAACCAGGCCACAAAGGAGAGGAATAAAAAAACACTCAATGCTTGCTGGCAGAAATTGTACCCAGATTTGTCTCAAAAACTATAAGTTCTCTCCTGATGCAATCCACCACTCAGCAGTAGATGAGGCAGTGAGGCTGGTGAAATTGCTCCAAGGAGAGGGTTTCACAGATATGACTACCAACGATGTAAAGGAGATAACTGAGGTTGAGGCCCATTCAGATCTGTTAACAGATGAAGATCTGAGGGAGATGACTAAGTCAGTAGCTGAAGACAAAGAAGACAAGCATAAAGATCAAGACAGCAAAAATAGCCAAAGAACTTCAGACAATTGCAAAAGATTGGGACCCTTGGGTGATTCATGCATTGCAGCTTAGAAATTCAATTAATGGAGCTACAGAAGTTTATTGAGAACATTCTTTTGCAGAAGAAAAGGCTGCGTCAGAAATTTTTGAGGCGCCCCCCTCAAAAAAAATATGACAGGTAATATTTCATCCGTGGAAAGAGAAGTTACTTTGCTGGAGGAAGTGCCTGCTGAAATGGTGTTTTAAAAAAGGCAGTCAAGTTCTTCCCTGATGCGTAGTACATTTACTTAATCATCATCATCTACATATTTCAAAATTGCAAAGCTAATTAACCATAACCGTTATCTCCGTAATCAAGTTACATACCTTCACAGGTGAGTGTTCCGACTTACAATTTATCTTTTATGTATATATAAGGATGTGTCTTAAGTAAAGTAAGTTTTATCTCAAAAAGTATTTAAGAATGTATTACAAGTTTATAAGTGTTGGAAGAGTTGATAATAGCTTAAATTTATGAATAAAAATATTGGGAAAAAAAATATACCGTACATTTCGGTATACCCTTCGTGGATTTCAAGCTATAGCAAGGGAGTCTAGAACTTAGCACCCGCAATGGCCTTGTGATTACTGTATACAGTACCTTCATTTACTATTAGTGCTTCTGGGTTAGGATATTTGTAATGCCATAATAAATAATAATTTTTCTTATTATTTCACTCTACGAGGGACAAAGTTTTAAGAGTATTTGTACTGTATTCAACATGAATTTATTTTTATGATTATTTGTCCTGTAGTCAACATAGTTAATTTTAAGATTAAGATAACTTTGATTGCCTTGCTTCTACCAGTACACAAAAATATAAATGTAAAAATTTTTATATTTTACTGATGATAGCTTTGGCTGGATACTGGTTTTATTCGAGTTTCACTCCTTTTTATCGCAAAGCCATGTTAACCCCAAAAACAATACTTGGTAAAATATTTATGACTCAGAAGCAGATTGAATTGTGCTCTTGACACATTTCAAAATGTTAAAGTGGTCAAGTCGTAACTTGTGTATGCATTTCTATCTGTAAAATATGTAACCTGCTTTCTATGAGCATCCGCAACAAATAATGTTCTTAATTTTGGACACTTCTATTTTGAGTGGCAATAGATAAAAACAATCAATTCCATTCTCAATCTTTCTAAATAATTTGGTTCCTCAAAGATAAATCCTTAAAAGGAAAAGAAGGATGCATTCCTTCATCTCTAGCTAAAGAGGCAAGTGTAGGTGCAAGATAAAGCTACCAACTGGTCTGTCTTAGTTATGAAACCAGGCACAGTGGACGGGCCAAAAATTTTACAATCCTCTATGGATTATGGCTTGAGAAAGTATGTCATTCCCTCGTCTATCGGGGAATCTAGGTCATTCTAAGAATACTAATGAAGCTGTCTTCAGTGTAAGGACCTTTTTGGGAGCATTCAATTGAAGAACATTCAATGAACTGGAAAGATGTTTCAACAAAAAAGGAAAATACCAGGATGAAAAGCAGAGTCCTTAAAGGACCTTCTCTTTCAAAAGCTTGTTATATGACTTGAAAGTAACCAAGGTTATGATTCTATTCCAAATACCTGTAAAACAAAGTGACTACATATGGTATAATGAATGAGTATGGAACATGCAAGTCATATGCACGGAAACCCTTTTGAATATGGATCCACTTTCAGTGTTAGAATTTTGGATTTTTCATAAAATGTAGGCTTTGCAATTAAGAGAAGAAATTTAGCACTATACCATCAAATTAAAGAAATCCAACATGCACTTAATACATCCAGTCAAGGCTTTGGCTAATTAAAAAAAATAATCAAAATGACATTAGATGAGAGAAGATGCTGTTTGCTCACTTATTTATTATATACAATACATACAATATGGCAAAAATTTGTATTTCATTCCAAATATTTGAAAAGCTTAACTCTCTTTGAATGAATAGCACATGAATTCCAGGTATTTTCATTTAATAATAAATTATTACACATTTATTATGAGAGAGAGAGAGAGAGAGAGAGAGAGAGAGAGAGAGAGAGAGAGAGAGAGAGAGAGAGAGAGAGAGAGAGAGAGAGAGAGAGAGAGAGAGAGTGTGTGTGTCTGTGTGTGTGTGTGTGTGTGTGTGTAGCAGCCCACATGCTGGTTTGATGAATAATATAACTCTGGGGATTTATTCTCTAGGAATTAGAATAATTTGGAGGTCAAAGTTGTGAAATACTCTCATTCTTAGTTTATCCTAAGTCTGAACATTTCCTTTTAGCAGAAGCATTTATTTTAGTCTAAAAGATAAGTAATCTAGAGTTTAAAAGATATTTCTGATTATAACAAAATTACACGCTATCTTAAAAGAAAGCTTTTTAAACATAGAATAAAATGCTGATATACAATATGTATAACTAGCCACATTCTTTTTCCTTTGCATAAAATATTTGGATGGTACATTCTTTGTTCTTTAAATGGTTTTCCTTTACCTACAGGAAAATGGATAGTAGTCTGTCTTTTTTTTTTCTTTCACCAAATTATCATTTTTTTTCCTTTTCCCTTAAGGGTGGCATTGTTGATAAGTAAACTTTGGTGGAAAACATTCTAAATTGGTCCGTATATGGTTGGCCACGGATAAATAACTCATGGACAGCAAGCCCATTGATGAGGATGGCCAATTGTGCTAACTTTTGTTTCTAGAGATACAGTAATATAATAATATTTCAAACATTCTCAATTACTTTACATAGAACAACAGATCAGATATTTTCATACTTAAAAATAAAAATCCATGACATCACAAAGAATGATTTTCCATGTGATTCTTTAAAAAAAGTTTACTATACATTAAAAACTATGCTAGTAACTAAATCTATTTGCACATTAATAGTATCATTACTGAATTTGACCACTACCTTATTTAATAAGAAGTATGTATCTATTAAAGATGCAAAACATGCATTTTCTAAGAATAGTTTTTGACCCAAGTATTTATTCTAAACATTCTGTAAGGCTTTAAAACTACTTCTAAGGAATTTCTAATATCTATGAACAGATTTTGCTGTATATACAATAGCAAAGAACAAATAACAGGTACTCACTTTGGAAGACTTGCTCTACAAATGCATGAAAAGGTAAGAAAATTTTATCAAATATTTGCACAATTTTAATTATGAGGAGAAATACAAGCATATAAACATAAAGAGTAGTAGTGAAAATAAAAAACCTGAATGTATAAGGCTTAAGAAGATTATTTTTATCATTAAGGTATTAAGAGTGTTTCAATAGATCTCTTCCAACTCCAAATAGCAAAGAAAAGACCTTCAATTCCACACAAATAAAAAAGCTGCAAGCAAAGTTTTAAGAGGGAAAGCATTCACAAAAGTATGCAAACATTAATTACCTGCAGGTGTTAACGTATACATTTGAATGATGCACTGTGTTACTCTGTGTCAAATACCACAAATATAGTTCTGATATAAATGCTAAATGCTGTAAATACTACACGTAGTACAGTAAAATAGAATAAAAACAATAATCCTATCGACTTTAAGGCACATAAGTATTCATACAAACATTTCCGCTTAATGATAAAATTTTTCTTACGTAGAGAATACAGAATTATGAAACTGAATTATAACATTAAAAATCTAACCCACCTAGATAATACAATAATAAGTCCTGGAAAAGAAAACCTTCTGGGCTCATTATCAAATTCCTAAGACTTCTATGTTAATTAAAATTCATAAAATCAATATTTCATTCTATTAATTTCAATTGCCCAATTGGCCCTTCAAACCCTATTGTATAAAGCCAATCCAAATATTGTACATAATATTTTAGCATTTTATTTACACAAGTCATTTCTTAACCATTATGCCTCACTCTTAATATCATCAAAATCACTTTAGGTTGAATGTGTTCCTTTTTCACTCTAGTCTAGGTTTGATGTCTAACTATTACAACAAAGCAATAGTAGTGAAATATACATACAGACATTACAAGGAGACATATGAAGGGCTAAATATTCAGTGTGATATTTCTAATTACTCTTAACCAAAATAATTGAGGCAATTTTCATAGCCTAAAATCTATATACTATACTGTACTATATAGTCATATCAAATGGTAAAAGCTTTACAACATTTATCAAATAAATATTTGAAAATTTAGCTATATTCTCATGACAATAAGAATTTGAACTTCTGCCCTCTGGTGCTTTACTAGAACCAAATACTGTTAGGCTTTAAGTACTGACTTGAACTATAAATTTCTAATACAGTACTTTAATTAAACAACATATGTCTAAGACTTTATCTACAAATTTCTCACATTTTAGCTTGTTTGGAAACAATAAAAAAAAGAATAATTTTATAAGTGAAAAGACCACTTTTTAGTGTAAATGATGCAGATAAGCATATAGAACTGTGCTGATACTGCTTGATTGCAGCAATTGATGAAAAAATCTCTCTCCTCCCAAAATATAAACCTTACAAATCCTTTCACAGATGTTCAGTTCATCTTCAACATAGACAAAAATATCAAACATTTATAAAAACCCTTGAATGAGAGGATAAGTTCCAACTGACTAGTAAGAAATGAAAGCAATCATTGAAAAAATTCTGATGCCCTATTAGGAACTACAATTTCCTATAAAGCAAAATAAGGCAAAATAAGATGGGGTCAATTATTTGGATATATCAGCCCTTTTTATTTGTTTTCTATTAGCCTTTTCCTTTCTTTACGGTTGGGTTTGATAGAGACATGTTCTCTTGGTGTAAGAATCAATATCTAGGCCTATAGGAAAATTTCTACACAACCTGAGATTCTGTAACTTGGAGAGCAATTTTCAAATGTTCAAAGCAATAGTACAATAAAAATATATATAAAAAAAGAATAATTAGTATATTTAAGTATTGAAAAAACAATTTTTCATGGAAGGCATCAGTAAGTTTAATAACAACGCAGAGATAAAATAGAAACAATCTAGGATAAATTTAAAGATGAAATGTATGTAAATATTTAAGTATTCTGGCCCCCAACCAAACAAAATATTTCCATCATCACTAGCACTTTCTTAATTTAACTACAATATTGATCACAAAAAAGTTAATAAAAATTGCTGAGATTCTCAAAACTAAAAGTCCTCGATAAAAAGGAATTCAACAACTAGATTAGATAAGATAAAAACAATAGTAAAATATGTTTAGTTTATTTTTCAAAATAGATTCCGCTTTTAGGTATGCAGTTAGTTTAAACAACAATGCCTTCCTTTCATAAGGTTCAATAATACACAGTATTCCAGATGTTCTATTCCTGCTTTACCCAAATTGTGGAATGATCTTTCTAATCTAATAGTTGAATCAGTGGAACTTCTGAAGTTCAAATTTGTTGCAAATGTTTTTTATTAATCAGTTGGACATAAGTCTTGTTCCATGAACTAACTGTTACTTATTGAGTTAGCACTGAATCTATTTCAATTTCTATAATCTTTCATTTCTCTTTTTTAGTTTATTTTTCAAATGCCAAGGACCTAAAGCTTGTAACATTTTGCTTTTTCAATTGGGGTTTGTTGGATATGAGTAAACATCCTATTTTATTCCTTTTATTTTGTTATATATTTTTCTTTAAATTTTCCTTATTGCTTTTATTAATTTTGATGTATGATATGATTAGGTTTATGTTTTTATAACTGATACTTATTTACCCAGAGCTATCTGGGAAATTGTGTTTTTGACTTAATGTAAAAACAGAGAGAGCTTGGGCAAGGAACGTTTTGTTTGGATCCCAACCATTTTCTTTTCCTCTAGTGTCTTTGTTCGCTACCATTGTTGCTGTTTGAGTGGGGCGAATAAGGTTAAAGTTTGGCAGTTATAATAATATAGCTGTCTTAAATTTGCAGGGGATTATATATCAAACATGCATGGGAGTGTTAAAATTTAGCAAATATGTGCTGTACCCTTAATAAGAACCATAAGACTTAATAAGACCCTTTATTTCCTTATACAACTAAAGAAATGGCCATCCTGTATATATGTAAAAAAAATATAATTAAGACAGTAACTCCAAAAAAGGTTAAATCTAGCATAGTAAATGTAATTTACATGTTTCAGATATATTAAAAATAATAAAATTCCTGAATGCTGAGGACCAGTTATTACATGATTTTTTTTTTAACTAGGAATGGAATTTTAAAAATAAATGCTGTTATTTCTATATATACTAATGTTCATATCGCTTCTTCAAAACCTCAATTTAATAACATTTACCAGATATTATTTTTCAATTTCCCATTTTCTTTCCTTTCCATAGACAACAGCCTCTAGTAAAGTAATGAGAGACACTAACAATTAATGGCAAGAGGTGAAGCGTCAAGGCCTTGGTTATTTTCATTTCAAAGTAAAATTTATTCCCTATTCCTTGACATCATAAGTCAGTGGGGAAAAGGAGTATACCAAATCCTGTTTTACATAGAATTTTAGCTTATCAAGTCAGCCAGACTGAACGTTCAGAATAACAAGTCTAAATGCGCATCTTGGGCAGGCAAACCGGCCTTAACAGGTTGTCACTCCTAAATAAGCTCCCACGAGACTTCCGAAAGATTGACGATAATAAGGCTTTCATGAGTAAACTGAAGACATTCTTGTCCTGTGAGTATTTTAATAGTGAAAATTAAACAATAAACAAGCAATATGCAGTGTGAATGTTGAATGTTTTCGAACGAACATGATAAAATGACCGTGGAGGTCCAGTAAAGAGTAGGAATTCTCCAACATATTTGATATACGTTTGTTTATAAATGGTACAAGAGCTGCTGCTCATTTGCTCATTTTCAATTCCAGGGGCAAGGCAAAGCTTTGGCAACCACACCTCAAGTGTACTAGCACACTAGCAGTATATTTTAGTAATACGCATTTCTTCCTCTTCTATCAATTGTCTTTTTCAACACATATGATATGGAATTTCTTTTTTTATATATTTCTCTCACTGAATGGAAATAGTCCTACTATTTCTTTATGCTTTGTTCCTAGTAAGACTCTTTTTGGTAAAAAGGCATTAGTCTTTACCATAACCCACATTGAGCAAGTGGCTGAGATAATTGAACGAAGTGCACTGCCATCCAAAATGTGATGGAACAAATCAGCTTTAGCTGAAACTTCACCAACCACATTAAAGAGATAAGAGGTACCATACAATATGAAACACAATCGACAGATTATAAACAAGTTTGCTTTAGAGTGCTTACTTTAGAGAGTGCGGGAATATTAGGATCAAGACTATTGACTCGGTCTTCTACCTCACAATCTAGTTGTCTAAAATAGCAACCAGGAATGCAGGGGTTTATCAGCAGAGAATCTTAACTATGTAATAAAGTGAACATTCAGAACCATTACTGAATGGACCATTTTGTTATTAAAAGAATGGAGATTTACCAGCCCCATGACTGAAATTTGATTGCTACAGAGCTGGCCCAAATAAATTCAGAATACTGTATACAATATATTAAATCTTCATAAAAATAAGTTAGAAATTAAAACCTATGATAAATATATATTCAAATTTTATCTACTAAACTTGTGCTTCATAAAAAACATTAAATTCTTCCAAACAAAAATATTCAGAAACAGATAAGTTTTCTGACCAAAACATAAATCTCTATGAATTTTAAAAACATTACACTTATAAAACCTATGTTGGATGGTTAAAATAGTACCACACTCACTGCAGTTGGGGACAGTTTCGTGAGGTATGTACATTAAAAAGTCATGGGTCAATTTTATTTGATCAATAGGCCATCTTGCTAAAATTACTTTCATCCTTCTATTCCTCTGGTATGATAATTCCCACGAAGAAACAATTGGTTTCAATTGCTTTAATTTATTGTAATGAGACTCATTATTCCAAATCATTTCCCATTTTGCTAAAATGAAATGTTTCATGGTGGTTATTTATCTTTAATGGGTACTTTAATGTTCTTTTATGGTAATTCTATTGATTATTTAGCAGCAGCATTGGCCTTTTCATTACCAACAACCACAACATGGGCAGAAATCCAACATATTTTAACATTTACCCCTTGCGAATGGAATTTGTTAAACTCTTCAATTTTCAATACTAATTGGTTCTTATGCAGGAACCTTTTAGAGCTTCTAGAGCACTTCTTGAATCATTTCAGATGACAAACTTATGATGCCCCTATCTTCAATAGATTTAATCATGTCAATTGCTAGTAAAATTGTGGATAGTTCAGATGTGAATACTGATGCTTCACTGGGTGGTGATAGCTGGCCTATTTTGTCTGAGGAGACTGTAGCACAGCCAGCACCCGTAAAAGATTTAGAACCATTAGTATACTGTATATAGTATAACGAGGTCCTTTCCTTTGAGTATGTTGTTTGGGTTGACACAGAATATAACTAAATTTCTTTGATAAACAAAAAAAAGGAGAATATTTTTGTTTCCTTTATGATCCAAGGTGAAGGAAAAAAAAATGCTTCAATAAGGTTCATTCTGAAGTTCCAACAGAAACCTATTTGCTCTTTTAGGGAATGGCAGTTCATGATCATTTATAAATATTTTTCTATCATTGAAGAATTTTTTGTGTTGAAGAATTAGTGAATATTATTTTTAATGTACTTTGCATTGTTTCAAAAACTTGATGTAAGGACAATGGTGGTTCCCCACTTTCATATAATACTGAAATACTTGGGGAAGATATAATGGTTCCACTACAAATTCTTAGACCCTGAGTGTGTAATTGGATATAAAGACTTCAAAGAAGCTTCAGATCTTGATCCATATATTGGGCTACCATAATCCAAAGCCGTGGAAAGAGAGTTTGGCCGTGCTCACACGTGACTGGTCGGATTCAGTCATGTGAGATAAAGGCACCATATTGTAGCTGTCAGGTGATCGACAGAGTAAACATTCTCAAAAGTAATTTGGAAGAATTATCATAATTCACAGGGATTATGGTAAGCTGTGTGGCTGTGGGATGTTCAGTACAGTTTCAGAAAGGTAAAATGATGCATAAATTCTCTACACAGGGGACAGCAAAGGGAAATAAAAGTGTAAAGAAAATATTGAACATGACAATTTGCTCAGAAAGTTTAAGTTTTCTTCTCTACCCTTATAACGGGAATGATTTCAATTCTTACAGCTACTATCATACCATGAAGGTTTATATTCATAATTTATTCATTGATGATGGATATAGTTAAATGATAATTTATTTCATATGAAGGATCCTTTTAATGTGGATCAATACAAACTGAGAATAGCTGATAGCCTTAAAAAATCAAGTTATGTGCAGTCCCAACGAGCTTTACTTTCACTACATCAAAGTCTACATTACAGAAACATCCACTGAAAAGATAGGTAACAGAACCTGAGGATCTCCTCCAAAACAAATACTTGCTGAACATTTGTATTCAAAATCATTACAGTTTGCTGCTCTTAATGAAAGTACAGTGGTACCTCTACATACGAATTTAATTCGTTCCACAACCAACTTCGGATGTAGAAACGAATTTTCCCATAAAAAAATATGGTAATTCATTTAATTCGTTCCTCAGCCTAAAAACCCATAATAAATCCTTAATAAATGGCTACACATAATTACACATAACAATAACATAACTGCATAATATGAAAGAAGCATGTAAAAAAGATAATTATAAAGATATAATAAATAAAAAATGTGTTTTATTGCCACTTTACCTTAGAGACAGGCCAACGCAGGTGTAGGATTTGCTACGCCAGGAGGAGATGGACGATCGGCGAGAAGTTAGACATGGTGTTAACATGTTCTTTAAATAAATACTCTCTCTCTCTCTCTCTTGTTCTTCTTCACTGTTAGTGTTAGATACGTCTATTAATTTTTTCTGAGAGAGAGAGAGAGAGAGAGAGAGAGAGAGAGAGAGAGAGAGAGAGAGAGAGAGAGAGAGAGAGAGAGAGAGAGAGAGAGAGAGATTAAACAAAAATGAGAGATTAAACAAAAATGTGTTGTGTACATATGATTTTTAACAGCGTTAACGAGTTGAAAGACAGTTAAATGTAACTAAAAAAACAAAATCAGCGAATCTGAATTCCTTTATTAACTAAAAACAAATATTGATACAAACACACTCGTGTGCGTGTGCGCAAACACACACACACGCACGAGGAGACACGATCGGCGAGGAGGTAGAGATGGTGACTGTGATAACATACCGTAACTTACACTACGGAAATTTTAATCTAACTTAGCCTATTTATTTTTTTTTTTTATTTTTATATTTCATATTTTTTACATATTTTTTCTTTTGATTTTTTTATTTTCATCCCTTTCAGTGACGAGTTACAGTATTTTATCGCAGTCACCATCTCTACCTCCTCCCCAACCGTCTCTCTTACTGCGGAGCAATCCTTGCACCTGTGTGTGTGTTTGAGCACACGCACACGAGTGTGTTTGTATCAATATTTCTTTTAGTTAATAAAGGAATTCAGATTAGCTGTTATTACTTTTTTAGTTACATTTAATTGTTTTTCAACTCGTTGACGCTGTTGAAAATCATATGTACTCTAAACACATTTTTGTTTAATCTCTCTCTCTCTCAGAAAAAAAAATAATAGACGTATCTAACACTATAACAGCGAAGAAGAACGAGAGAGAGAGAGAGAGAGAGAGAGAGAGAGAGAGAGAGAGAGAGAGAGAGGAGAGAGAGAGAGAGAGAGAGAGAGAGAGAGAGAGATATTTCATTTAAAGAACTTGTTAATGCTATGTTTAAAGAGAAACAGAAAAAGAGAGAAGTCTTATTTAAAAGAGCTTGTTAATGCTATCATGGTTTTCTTTGCTTCACTTTTTTCTTTCTTTCTGTTCATCACGCTGGCCCTTCTCACAAATGATCATTGCCAACAATCTCTTTGTCCTTCATCCCTATCAACAAAAGGCGTTCTATCTCTTCCAGGGTATTGCTACGATGTCTTGTAATAATGGTGATCTCCTTCGATGGTTATTTGCTTTAATGGCTGCCTTCAGCTTGATGATCCTCGAGATCATAGGCCTATTCCGACTATATTGTTTAGCCATACAGTATCACTCACATGCACACTGCTCTCATATTTTTCTATAATTTCTTGCTTCAATTCTAATGAGAGAATTGCCTTCTTCCTGTACTGAAACTTAGCTTCTTAGGCACCATGATTATAGGTAAAATCAAAAAGGAAATGTGAGAAAAGGAAGGAAATAAGCACTGTTAATAACAGACCAAACAGAGGACAACCACACGATACACACAAGAATAGAGAACTGAGCACTCGACGCTCAATGGCGTAATGTTTACTTCGTGTGTCGAAATAAAATTCGTGTGTCGAAATAAAATTCGGGTGTAGAGTAAAAAATTTGCTCGAATTTTACTTCGGATGTTGGAAAATTTGGATGTAGATACGTTCGTGTGTAGAGGTTCCACTGTAATTCTATTACATTAATATAAGAGTTAATTATCTTTTTTGCAGATATTTATATCTATCCAAAGATATACTGTTCAATATATATATATATATATATATATATATATATATATATATATATATATATATATATATATATATATATATACATACATATATATATATATATATATATATATATATATATATATATATATATATATATATATATATATAATGTAAGAGTTAATTATCTTATTTGCAGATATCTATATTTATACAAAGATATATATACACACACACACACACACATATATATATATATATATATATATATATATATATATATATATATATATATATATATATATATATACAAATATATATATATAGATATATATATGTATGTATATATATATATATATATATATATATATATATATATATATATATAAATATATATATATATATATATATATATATATATATATATATATATATATAATATATTATATATATATATATATATATATATATATATGGCGCTAGGAAAATTCCCAGTGGAAAAATTTCCAGGCGGAAAATTGCCAGTAAGGAAAATTTCCATGCAGAATATTGCCAGGCAGAAGATTGCCATTGCCCATTTTATTACTTTTTTTAATTGAAGGCATAAGATTTTAAAGAAAAGAAAATTATTGATTTTAAATAAGACACCACGTCATTATAATTGATAATTGATAAAATTATATCATTTCAACTTTTATAATTGTTCAATCTTACTTAAAGCTATCATTTCTGCTTTCGGAATAGTAATTGTTCAATATTACCCAAATTACCATTTCTCCTTTCGTAATTGTTCATTGTTACCCAAACTACTATTTATCCTTTTGTTTATATTTATTGGCTTACCAAAAGAAGAAATTGATTTGAAATAAAAGACATTACATCATAATATAATTGATAAAATTCACTAAATATAATCAAACAAAATATAAATGTTATGAAATATAAAACTGTAGAAAAAAAATCTAAAATTTTTTTTTCAAATGAGTGTAGGTTATACGCAACAGATCGAAAAAATTAGATTTTACGATCTTCATCATACTGCGCAACAGTTTCTCTCCAGTTTATCATTGATATCTTTATATTTTTTTTTTGATAATGAATCTCATCTCCTTTTTCGAATTGTAGAATTTT
This sequence comes from Palaemon carinicauda, assembly GCF_036898095.1. NCBI lineage: Eukaryota > Metazoa > Arthropoda > Malacostraca > Decapoda > Palaemonidae > Palaemon > Palaemon carinicauda. Next base: position 115,176,167 of record NC_090731.1, on the reverse strand, counting down.
TGTAGGCACTAAAATTTCCTCCATCTTTAAAAATTCAATGCATCTCCAGATATTAGGATGACATTGTGAAATACTTTGGAAAAAGGTATTGTTGAAAGCTTCGATGCTATTGTTGGTTCGTGGCATGCAGTGCTCTACTCTATAATGAACATTCCACATAGGAATCGGGAATAATGGTGTCGATCTTCTCCTATTGTTACCCCTTCCTCTAATAACACCCATGTATGTCAATTCAAAATAAGATAAAAATTCTTCAGGTATGTCTTCATCCTCCGAAAGCTCTTCAAAATCTGTACCGACATCATGACACGGGAGGAGAGCCAAAGCTGAAAAACATCGTAACTTTAAACTGAAGCCGCTGTCATTGTGATATCGATTTTTGTAACCAAGGTTCACAAGCTCTCTATAGTTTGCCTGGCAGAAATGGAAAAATCATCCAGTTTTGTTGGTTTGTGGAAAAACACTATTTAGTCCATTTATCGAAGCTTTTTCGAAGTCACTCATAGCCGCGTGGGGTTCTTGTTGTACTAAATTCTTAATTATATTAAACAGCTTTTCATATGTAACTTCACTTTTGTTGGGAAGGAATGCAAAAGCATGTGGAAAACTAGATTTTTCAACTTGGGCATGAATTGTAAAAAGTTGAAAATATATATTAGGGGACACTTTAAACGTTCCATCCATAGCCCAGTTTTTGTAGTTTCTTAAATCTTCAATCCCATCATTCGTGCAAAATAATAAGATTCGATTCTCATCCTCGACTCCAGAATCATACGGGAGGAATTTCTCTCCAGAATTAAGAGTTTGAAATTCGATTGGAATTACAAATCCTGTCCTTTCAGAAGGAATTTTTGGGGCACAAGATGTTTCCTGTCTCCAATGCCTAACATTCCTACTTAAATGTTGCAAATTTGGTAACTCAGCACATGCAGTCATCTAAAGATGATAAATACTCTGCAACCAAAGAATGAGTAGGATGACTTGAAGTTGATGTGTCTTTATTCAGCTTTTAAATGGCTGCCTTGGCTTCTACTTTGCTCTTGTCGGCACTGTGATTGTGTTCATTAACATGTTTCAAAATTTCGTAATCATGGTTCTTTGATTTTGAATGTAGTCTT
>NC_090731.1:115122549-115170049 GCF_036898095.1 Palaemon carinicauda | reverse complement strand
CCAGAAAACCTTCAAATGTGAATTATCGGAATTTGTGCAGATCTTGACAGTGCGATAACTAGTTAGCGACTGAGAATAAAAAAAATAAAAAGCCCGATTGACGATGCTGATGAAGAGGATATCGAATACCGATTTTTCCCTAATTGATTTTTTCTACGTTCTGTCTAATCCAATGTACAGTACATTCTTATGTAAAGGGCGAACCCCAACATTTCTTGATGCTGCAACACTTTAATTATAGATATTTTACCACCTATTTATAATCTTTATTTATAATAACATCTTTAGTAAAAGCTCTTCAATATCACTTTCAGGAGTAAATGCGTTTATGATCGACGATGAAACGTAAAAAAAAAAACGTTTTCCTTTTAAGGAGGCATTTTTTTAGGGAAAAAAAAACGAAACAAAATTGCTCATATTTCATTTATTTTGATTTTCTAAGGATAAATTAAACAACATTAATTATAACATTATTATTACATAGTACCTGGTAAGATATCTTTTGCCGCAAAAGTTAACCTATAGACAGATGTTAAAATTGGTTAGCGAGTTCGTTATGATCGGCGATGGAACGTACTAAACAAAGTAATGGGTTTGGTTGTAGTGACATGTTTGGCAGTAGCATGATATAAAATAGTCTTTATCTAATTTAATTTTTGGTTTCAAAAGTACTATATAAAAGAATTTCAAACAATTTAGATGAAACGGAGCACAACGCACTACTACTGATATGGAATATTATACATTTGGTGTTGGACAGTTAGGCTAGCCTAGCGACAAGTTCACACAACAGATGGGCAAACCTTAACATTTTTCATCCAAAACTAGTCTTAAAATGTTTGAACAGAAATCTTTCTCTCACATTCTCCCCCCCCCTTTCTCAGACATCGGGGAACCATCACCCCCCCCCCAATACAATTAAGAAAACAATAGATTTCCTACGCTTCGCGGTGCTTGACTCGCGGATTTAGAATGCTCCTTGCAGATACAGGAAATTTAATTTTTAAAAACTATCGATCGCGTAATTAGAACACGTGTAATTCGGGACCCTACTGTATATATATATATATATATATATATATATATATATATATATATATATATATATATATATATATATATATATATATTATAGAGATATACATATATAAATATACATGTAAACTTTTCAGCATAACTGCCTAGCTAATTGCTGTAATACAAGTTTTGGTTTATTTAGGAAGTAGAGAGAAAGTTTCTGTAGGAAGTGAAAATTTTGGGGTTTCTAATTTACGATACTGGTTTTCATTTTTTTCTTGATAAAGTTGCCACTAATATTATCAATTTAAGGAACATTTGTTTTTAACTTTACAAAATTGAAAAATGAGGCAGTCATTGCAGCCATATGACCTTCTGTGACCAGCTTTATTCTCTACTGCTGTTTTATCTAAAAACCATCGCTTTACCAGTGATTCCAATAGCCGATATATTATTCCTTAAAAATGGTATAAAATTCTTTAATTTCCTTCAGCTTCTTGACCATCGTAAGGGTTTTCATGGACTGTGAATTTTAGTATATGTTTAGTAGCTTGGTTAATCATTACATTGGGTTCAAATTTAGATGTTGGGAGTCAAGATATTGTTTCTGTTTCTGCAACAGTTCGATTTGCTACGGCAACAACGGAATCTTTCTTCATAGTAAATTTTGAAGAAATCTCTCCAGGTTCACTCACACATTCTACATTTACCTTTTATCTATTTTGAAAGGGGTACTGTTTTCTATTACTAGTTTTTTTTTGTCAGATTTAGATTCTAGGGGTACATGATCAACCACCTCTACTTCACAAGGACCCTCTGTATTCTTGGAAGTATTAGATGTGGGTGGTGTGTCAAACCTGTTCTGTACAGGAATCCAAGCTTCTTGTTTATATATGTGAATTTGAGTTCCAGTACTTTTGGCATTTTCACTTGCTCTATGGGTACATGTGTCTACAGTAGATGAATATTTAGGAGCAACGGTGAAGGTATTAGAATGCGATGGTTTTGAGTGACTTGGTGCACTGGAGGTGGATTAATCATTATTCTGAAAATCTTGACCATAAGTTGAATCACATGGATAAAATGCTTAAGTTAATCAATCCTTGGACATTATTATTACCCATAAGTTTTTTCCCTGGGTGCTCCAAAGGTTATGTGTTAGTTATTTGCTCTTTCAATGATCGATTGATCCAGTTTATATTTAGGACCCTGTTGTGAATTTGGATTGTGAGCTCCTTCACAATGAAAACAGAATCTATCTTATAAACAAGTCATGGAACTTAGAACACTTGAAACCTCTTTACCATTAGGGCATCAGATATTAATGTGTCCAAAAACCTTACATTCATAACATTGGAAATGCATGAGATATAATTTTTTAAAAAGTTCACCTCAGCTCTTTAAATTTTTAAATATTTGGAGGATACCTCTTTAATATGTGCTCTTCTGAGAACTCATACAGATCTATGCAATAAATCATTTCTTTAACCTGATTAAAAGTTGGGTAAGGAAATACTGTTTCAATAACATCAAATGGGGTTAGATGCAAAATTAATTAGCAGCACTAATTGTGTTTTATTACCAACCTTTACTAGAAAACAATGACCATGTCTTTTCAAATTGCCTTGAGGAATGGGGCCAAGTTTTTTTCAGACACTCTTAGCCTTTAATCATATTTTTATGACCTTCCTTGTAGGAAGCGTCATGCCAGACTGATTTGGATATGGCTCTTGGAGCAGATTCTTTCTTATCCCCTTGAATATAATATAATTGTAGTTATACAGTTTCACATAGCTAGGTGCCTTAGATGACCGCGGAGGTAGCAGCAGTAGGGGATTCAGCATTATGAAGCTTCATCTGTGGTGGATAACGGGGGAGGGTGGGCTGTGGCACCCTAGCAGCACCAGCTGAACTCGATTGAGTCCCTTGTCAGGATGGGAGGAACGTAGAGAGTAGAGGTCCCCTTTTTGTTTTTGTTTTCATTTGTTGATGTCGGCTACCCCCCAAAATTGGGGGAAGTGCCTTGATATATGTATGTATGTAACTTTAGTCTTGAAAGGGTCTTCAAAAGTGACGTAAATTATATAATTCTGTTTATTGTTAGAGTGCTTTATTTCAATCCTTTCAATTTTTCAGAAGGACTTAAAAGTTTATATATAATTTCATAATGCATATTACAGGGAACATTTACACAAAAGAGAACCTTCATTTTCATTTTTAACCCTAACATTTTTAGCCCCTTTGGGTCTTGGGAAGAGGGAAAATAGGTTCGTCTCAGTGTGATAACACTAGACATTGAGCTTTTTTGCAGAGAGATCCATTTTGTAGCCGAGGTCATCAGCAGAATTTTCCTTATTCAAACCAGCAGAGGTTGTTAACTTAACAGTGTCCAAGGTTCACCATTCATTCCTGGGGTACAGGAAACATCACTTGTACTCATTATTTTCTGTTTGAGGGGAAAGGAAATACTAGCAAAAATTAACCAAACAGATGAAAAAAAAACAAGTGTAAGGTGGAGAAAATATATAAACTGACATCCTAAAGGAGACCCCATTAGCCCTTCATAGAATTAATTTCTCCATCAATGATACCTCTGAGAGCTGACTCCTAAATGTCCATTCCCTACTCTTGAATGATGGGATGGTACCACTATGATTAGAGTGGCTCTAAGTGCCTGGGACTCGGAGTATTTCAAGAATACAATCATCCCCAATTTAAGCATGGTTACTGTCAAACCAGATATAATGCCGAAAGTCCTATCTATGAAAAAGGACCAGCCCTAGAATCTGAGGGCCAAATTAAATCCATCCCTATAATTTTTCAACAGGTTATTCCTAATACCCAGAGGTGTCTGAGGAGTGGAGTCCAGTTTTAAGATGCATCAACTCTAAATAAGGATACACTTCTAACCAATTTTCCATGAAATTCATAATAGTAATATTTCCTTTACATGGTTTTCCATCGAAAAAAAGGATTCAGTCATTCCTTATGTTATTGATGTTTAATCAAAAGAAAGCATTGTTAGTTCAGATGTTGATGAGGTTACTAGGGACTGTAGCATTTCAAGCAAAGGTTTTTAATAGGTCTCTTGAAATGTGAAAATTCAAGTTTTATCTTCATTGGCATCATGACAAATTGTCTGATCTGGACTAGCTTGTATTCCAGTGATATAGAACGAATTACACCTGGTGAAATTTTGGGACTATTCTCACCATTAGGTTTAGGGTGTGTCATTGAATGTATCTCTTTTTAAGGATGCTTCCTAAGAAGGTTAGAGCACTACCTAAATTTGCTTAATTTGCCAGGGAGTTGATGGTCGAAGAAAAAAATTCAACATGCTTATCATGGTCTGGTACTTTTGTAATGCTCAAAGAGGGATGAGGAAGTGAGTGGCTGTTTATTCAAGCAAATCGATGGCACTAACTTACATTTGGTTGCAAAGGAGAACTAAGTTGGAATTTCTGATTCAGGTATGGGAAGTTCTCTTATCTTAGATAATGCTGGGGGGAATAAATCCTCTACCCCTGTTTATTCCAGGTAAAGTGAACATAGTACCAGATCAATTAAGAAAAATTGGCATATTCTTCCAAACAAAATAGCATATCAATTAAGGAAGATCAGCAGATTATTCCAAAGAAAGTCACTGCCTCCTTTAAGATATCAAGCCATTTGGAATAGGTGGGTAGGGTCAAACAAATACAGTTGCGACTCTCTCAACAAGAACTTATCCAAATACTACACTAAAAAGATAAGACATTTATAATAAAAGAAAATAGAAAATATCAATTTAATGTTAGATAGCAGCATTTAACCAGCTTCGAGAGTGAAACAAAATGAATTCCAAGCGAGAACATGTATATAAATAAGTAATTCTATTATTAAAATTTTATATACAATAATATTCTGACACTGTTCCAAACCACATAAGATTCGGTCCTCTAAGAAAATTGTGCTTTTGTTAACTGATATCCATAATGCCCTTCCACAAACTCAGACAGATATAAAATGATTGACCATATCAAATTAGTTCATAGGTAACCAAGTTTTTTTTTTCAATAAAATAAGTAAACTTTTATGTTGTCTTTAGATGGATAAGTGAAACTAATGTTAGAAAATTTTGAAAAATAAAAGGCCTCAAAGTTTTTTCTAGATAAGTTTTTAAAAATTTTGCGATTTTCCCACAGTCTTAATTAAAAGATACTTTTGGGCTCAGCCATGTCGTCCTGATGGAAGGTTCCTTTTGGTAGCTTTCTAAGGGATATTTGGTTACAGTGATACTCCCAGAGAATTGACCACAGGTCTCCAGAATTCTAACTCCTGGCGTGATTATCCTTAAGAAAATTCTTCAGGATATTGCATAATATCAGGGGACGTATTTCTTGATACGACACCTGGCAATCTTCACCCCGAATAGAGTTTTCGCTCTGAGGGGGAAGAGTGGCGAAATTGAAGGGGAGCTGTCATCAAGGTTACCCGGTGGATCCCCTTTCCCGTACTACTACGGTGCAACTCATTCCTTTATTAGTAACGAATTAAGCACAGCGTATCTCCCTCTTGCTCTCGGTTTTGTTACTATTCAAGGATTATTATCATGCATTCTCCATCATCTTTATCCTCTGGAAAGTTGAGTATTTAATCTTTCCTGTGCATAATTTTCAGCTCCTTTCTCAAAGTTAATTTAGCATAATTTAGATGTGTTTAGCGGAGCACAGCCATCACCGGAGGCGGCCATTTTGGACCGCTGTCGTACACCATAAATGCTTTATTTAGTTAGAAGTATGATGTCCCCGGTATTTAGCTTTAATAAATTATAGCGATTTAGCCAAATTATACTAGTGAAGATCAGATTATACATGTAATATTTCCTCTTCTGTGAAACGTTTTGATCGTATACGATAGTCTTTTGGTGACGTAGCATTGCCGAGATCCCGACTCGTGTTACGCTAGCCTAGTGGGTTTTAGTATACTTTAGTAACGTTATCCCCGTTTATCCTCTTGTATCGTTTTATCAATTCAGTCGGAGATAGCATATCTACTAGAATTTCTAACATAATTCGATACTCGTCTCTTTTTGAGATTTAAGGATAAACCCTTCCTTCCCTCTGAGTGCCGCCATTAGCAACAACTCTATCTTGGTCTTGCCATAGAGTAGTGTACTCCGGCTTGTGTACTCCGGCTTGACTGGGATAGTGTTTTCTGTCTTCCCTCTTTGCCGGTGAGCGTCCTGGCTTTGAATTACGACAGTAACTCAGAGTATTCAGTCTTCTTGTCAACAACTCTACTGACGGGGGATTAGTCATTCCCCTGCCAGTTTCACAGTTGCTGACATAGGAAGCCAGGATTCCCTAGTCCACAACCAAAAGTGGTAGTACAGTTGCTGCCACCTTCTCCCTTGTGGTCTAGAAGACATGTCTTATATCAGGCAAAGTCTTAGGATGAGGAATCGTTATTCCTCTGCCGCCCAAGATGGCACCGGCATAAGAAAGTATGTTTCTGTGTTTGCTGCCGACAGTAGGAGGAAGACGTGCTGCCTTCTTTTGACGCAAAATATAAAACCTTTCCCTTCCCCTTCTGTCCTTTAGTGATGGCCTAGCTGTCACAACATCTATGGCCGGTATTCTACAATCTCCCCGCTTGACGGGTGGATTGGGATGCCGGCCGGGCTCCTACAAAGGCGGCTTGATTGCTGCTTAGACCTTCCCCCTAATGGAAGCAAGGCTCTGGGAAAGGTTGTGCCGGCCATGACGGCTGCCGGTGGGAGACCCTTATACTTTGAGTATTCTTCAGTTCCCTCTTGGACTGCCATCCACAACCCTGGAACTGGCAGAGCAGCCAGCAACAGATACTGTGGCTGGATGGAGGCTAGAATCATTACATTCTTCCCCTTCCATTTGAATCCTCATTCTGGAAGAAGGCAGTAGAGACAGTAGTCCCTACAACCCTAATTATTGTACTAAACTATAATACGGTAGCCCTTCTCTCCATGCTTTCTCTCTCTCTGTTGGCTAGTGCCATCAGGTACTAGCCTAGCCGGTAGCAGGCCGGCAGAACTACAGTATAAGATTATACATTAGCCAGTATTTCTGCAGTATAGTGAACATAGCAGTTAGAAAACTATAGTATATACTATACAGTAGTATGTTTTTCCAACATATTCTGTGTATCCTTTCACAGTTCATTGTTGAGACCGCAATATCCTGATGAGTCCTAGATCATCAGAACACCATATCTTTACCCTACAATATTAATATTCCAATTGTGGGAGGGTTAGTGCTAGTATACACTAACTTCAGCTCTATATTCTAGAGCTCTTCCACCCTAGATTTCCCTAATAAGGAAACATTTTAAATATTAATATTGAGGGAGGTCACAGCAATTGCTTGGATAGGAAACACAACAGATATGTGTCTTTCCTATTTCTTTTCTAGCTTACTATTCTAAGCTATAATGATAATAGTAAGTGCTATTTTTAATGCATGATTTTAATCTATCAGTGTGATAAATTACCCCATACTCATTTCACCTTTTTCTTTCCTTACAGGAGGAGTTCATGGTGAAGTGTGCAGTTATGTACTGCAACCACAAGAGTAAGAACTTTTGTGGCCACAACATGTGCAGGTCTCATGGCCCCTGCTCCATCGCAACTGAAACCCTGAGATACTGGGACCCTAAGGGTTGCAATGTCTGCTCAGCCTTGATGATCGAGGGTTTCAGCAATCCCAAGATGACGGAGTCAAGGGATACTGCGAGGGAAACGCTTCAGAAGTGGGTACGAGGGTTCCAGAAGAACTCTACGGGACCGTACCTGCCTCAGGCACGACCCGGGCCTCCCCGCATACAACTAGCAATAGAGGCCAACATCAACGAGGCTCTTAAAGGCAAGGACATCCATCAGGAGAGCATGTCAGAAGTGTCCTTGGACACCGAAAAGGGTCTCCTTCATGAAACCCTGAAGAAGAGGTGGCCCAACCACCTGAGGAGGAAGCAGATCTCGATTCGACAGAAGCGGAAGACCCTCTACTGTCTGTGTCGGCATTTCAGCCTGTGCCGTCAACTTCTTCGGCTCCAACCCCTCAACCGGACCCACTGTTGCCCACGGGCCAAGCGCTTATGGCCCAGATCCAGCAGTTGGTGGATACTCTTCGTAAGGAAAACGTTAATATGAGGAGGGAATTCAGGAAAGCAAGCCGTGTAGCTACTTCTCGTGGACCCCACAAGTGGCCCAAAGTTTCTGACCTGGCACCATGCTCCGAAACCAATCCCTGGAGGTATGCAGAGTTCATGCCCATGATGAATGGGAAACTCTACATCTTGGAGAAGATGGGTGCCATCCCCCACAATGATATCCAGTTCTGGCCAAACCTTTCGGCTTACCCAGAGTGCTTCATCAGGCAGAAAATGAACTGGCATCTAAAGGAGAGACGGAACCTAAGGAGGTCATGGTCTTTGACCCATTACGGTACAGGCTCTCTTGACAAGTAGCCTGAAGAAGGCAGGTTATATTAACTCTAAAGTTTCTGTGTTGAGCAAGAAGCACCCTACTTTCCTTGTTCCTTCATCCAGAGCTTTCCCCTTCACGATGAAAGCTCTCCACTGCATGCTAAAGGCAGTTGATGTAGGCAAACCATGTCCTACGCTAGAGGAGTGTAGGCCATTGTCTCTAGCCTTGCCCACAGGCAAAAAGGATTGGAGTGAGGTCCATCTAACCTTCTCGGTTGCAAAGCTCGACACGGACATTGCAGGACAGCAGTTCAATGAGAACCTCCCGAAGCTGTCGGACTTTCTCCTGAGAAGAGAACAGGAGAAAAAAGAAAGACTAGCCACCTCCCTGTCCCTCCAGAACTGCATGGAGATGTGTGAAGGCATTGCAAGCATCCCAGACATGTATACAGTCCTAGCCAAGATGCACATGGCTACAATGGTCAAGGACTTGTACGCTTTTGTGAAGGCCAGGACGGCCTGCAGAGAGTTTGTGTTTGCCAATGCAACGGTCAAACACGAGCCCAGGAAGTTGATCACTTCCTGAATCTGGGGCAAGGACCTCTTCCCGAAGGAAGCAGTCTAATCGCCAAAGCCGCCACGGAGAATAGGAACCTTCTCCAAAAGTGGGGAATCTCTGCTAAGAGAAAATCTTCCCCTGATGCTGGTCCCAAACCTAAGAGGAAGACGAAGAAACCAAGACTGCCTCCTCAACCTGAACAACATCCTACGGTAACCATGACCACAGTGCCCGAAATAGTTGCACAGCCACAAACCACTTTCCAGATGGTGCCTCAACAGCCGGTAGCACAGTCACCAGCCTTTAACTCCAGTTTTGAGAGGCACACCACTACCTTTCGCCCGAAAGGTAGAAGGTCTAGACAATGCTCCTCCAGAAACCCCCCCAAGAGGAAAAGGAGGACGTGGTCAGGGTAGCAAACCCTCTGGATCATCCAAGCAATGAGATGCTCCAGGTAGGAGGAAGACTTCTCCACTTTCGGGATCGTTGGACCTTCGATCCCTGGGCCCACAGCCTGATCAAGAGACCGACACCGACCTTACTGCAATCGCTTCTGAGGCCGTGGTCGAAGGTCAAGAGCCTAGCAAGGACTATTCCCCTACAACCACATCAACCGTCGGTAGTCATCCACATGGATGCCTCAACTGAAGGATGGGGAGGTCATTCCCATCAAAGGAAAGTTCAAAAGACCTGGTCATCCCTGTTCAAGACCTTTCACATCAACATTATGGAGGCCATGGCAGTCCTCCTGACGTTGAAAAAGCTATCCCCTCACAGATCAGCCCACATCAAGTTGGTCTGGGACAGCGAAGTGATAGTGAGATGTCTGAACCAACAAGGCTTGAGATCGCCCCACATCAACCACGTGATGTTGGTCATCTTTCGCTTGGCAAGAAAGAAAAGATGGCATTTATCAGCAGTTCACCTACAAGGGTTCCGCAATGTGATGGCGGACGATCTATCCAGGCGAAAGCCGATAGAGTCAGAATGGTCCCTAGATGCACTCATTCTCTTTCATCTTGGAGAAAGCCCCAGAACTGCAGATCGACCTCTTCGCAACGAGCGACAACAAGAAACTACCTCAATACGTAGCCCCATATGAGGACCCTCGGGTCGAAGCGATGGACGCCATGTCCCTTGATTGGAACAGATGGAGTCATAACTATCTGTTCCTGCCAACAAATCTCCTGATGAATGCCTTCAACAAGCTGAGATCCTTCAAGGGGACAGCAGCAGTGGTGGCCCCCAAATAGCCCAAGAGCAATTGGTTCCCTCTAGTGATAGATCTGAGGCTGAGGCTGTTTCCTCTACCGAATCCAGTTCTATCCCAACTGGTTCAGAAGTCGACTGTCTATGCTTCATCACTGTGAACCCAAAACCTTCATCTCATAATGTTCTCGCCCTAGCAATGTGTGGGATCTCAAAAGACAGTATCGACTTTATAGAAGAATACAAGTCAAAATCAACCAGAGGACAATATGAATCGTCTTGGAAGAAGTGGGCCTCTTTTGTTAAAGCAAAAAAGCCGACAGAAATCTCGATAGACTTCTGCCTGTCCGTCTTCATCCACCTTCATGAACAAGGCTTGGCTTCCACCACGATAACTACATTTAAGTCAGCTTTGACTAGACCTCTTCTATAAGCATTCCAGGTGGACCTGTCGAACAAAATCTTCAGCAAGATTCAGAAGGCATGTGCTAGACTTAAACCAGCAGCCCCTCTGAAACCCATTTCATGGTCTTTGGACAAAGTCTTGCACTATGCTTCAAACTTGAACAATGAAGATTGCTCCTTAAAGGATCTAACACAGAAAGTGATACTTGTTCACTATAGCCTCAGGGGCTAGAGTTAGTGAAATAGTAGCCCTATCAAGAGACGAGGGCCATATTCAGTTCACAGAAGAGGGAGAGCTGAATCTTTTTCCCGATCCTACATTTCTCGCCAAAAATGAGCTACCAACCAAAAGGTGGGGTCCCTGGAGAATCGGCCCTCTGAAGGAAGATGTCTCTCTTCGTCCAGTAGAGTGTCTAAAGGTTTATCTTCGAAGAACTTCAGACTTCAAGGGAGGACAGCTCTTCATAGGCGAAAATTCAGGATCAAACTTATCCCTGAAACAACTGAGGGCGAAGCTCATCTACTTTATTCGCAGAGCGGATTCTGACAGCACACCCGCCGGTCATGATCCGAGAAAAGTTACTTCCTCGCTGAACTTCTTTCAGCATATGGACTTTGATAGACTGCGCTCATATACAGGTTGGAAATCCTCTAGAGTTTTTTATAAATATTATGCGAAGCAAGTGCACGAAATAAAACATTATGTGGTGGCGGCAGGTATTGTTATAAAACCTGTCGTCTAGTGCTGTGATGAACAGTGAACAGTTTGGGACTTTACCGTTAATAATTTTGCATAATCTGTGAGTGGCCTTACTAATATATATTTCTTCCCTTACAGAGGATAAATATATATGTACTTTAAGAATGTTGTTTATGTTGTAAAGGATTCAATTTCAATACATTCATTGTTGTATTTATTTTTGTCTATACAAATAAATACTAAAAATGTATTTCATCTTATTCGCCCCACACATAGCCGAAGTAAAACTAGCCAGAGTCTCTTAATTATTTTCCTAATATAAAATACTTGAAGTTGCTTCTATGTGTGATCATGCTGGTGGTACATTAATTCCACTTTATTCTTACAAATACAAACCCTTGTCACTTCTATAGTCAACGTTGACAGATTCCCTGCAGGGGGCAGGAAGCCCTAAGTTAGTTCCAAACTTAGCGGATATGACAAATAACGATAATGTCATATAGTTATGTGGTCTGGGTGACCATATAGAAGCTGAATCAAGGTAAAAGCACTTATACAAACCCCCAGATATAGTACTTTCAAGTAATTCTCTGGTAAACTTCCATCAGGACCACATGGCTGAGCCCAAAAAACGGATTTTGAACATGTAACAAATCCCCACCCAAAACTACTCTATCTGTAGCCATCCATGCTTAATTGCAACAAGGAATGAGTTGCACCATAGTAGTATGGGAAAGGGGATCCACCGGGTAACCCTGATGATGGCTCCCCTTCAATTTCGCCACTCTTCCCCCTCAGAGCGAAAACTCTATTCGGGGGTGAAGATTGCTAGGTGTCGTATCAAGAAATACGTCCCCTGATATTATGCGATATTCTTAAGAATTTTCTTAAGGATACTTGTGCCAGGAGTTAGAATCCTGGAGACCTGTGCTCAATTCTCTGGGAGTATCACTGTAGCCAAATATCCCTTAGAAAGCTACCTAAAGGAACCTTCCATCTGGACGACATGGCCATATCACCCAAAAATAGATTTTTCGCTTTGCTCAAAGTTCGTTTTGTGATATAGCATTTAAACAATGGATAGCTGTATTATCAAGCTTCTAGGACACTCCAAAATTACACAAATGTCCTTTAGTCTTTGTTAGTGTCATAGCCTCTGTACCATGGTCTTCCACTATTTTGTGTAGAATTTTCTTTCTTTCAGGCACACTATTCTAGTTGTTTTCTTTCCTTTTGATTTTTTGAAGTATATAGGGCAAGCTTAATAAAAGGGCTATGGATGCCTAGTGGTTTACAAAGGGGTTGCACTTTTCCTATCTGTTCCTTTTTCTTCCTCTTAAGCTATTCAACTGAGTTTAGTTCATTCTAAGAGTCATGGCTTCATCATAAGGCTCAATACTACACAGTACTCTAGAAGTTTTATTCCAGTTATGACCAAGTCGTGGAATTATCTTCCTAATCAGGTAGTTGAATCAGTGGAACTTCAAAAGTTCAAACTTGCAGCGAATGTTATGTTGAAAAGGCTATCATGTCTTTTTTCAGTTTATATATGAAATATCGATTTTAATGTTGTTACTGTTCTTAAAATGTTTCATTTTAATTGTTAATTACTTCTGTTGTAGCTTATTTCCTTTCCTCACAGGGCAATCTTTCCCTGTTGGAGCCCTTGAGCTTATAGCATACTGCTTTCCCAGCTAAGGTTGTAACTTAGCTAGTAATAATAATAGTAATAATAATAATAATAATAATAATAATAATAATGATAGTTGAAACATCGTTTACCCCAACAAGACTTAAGGGTTCGGCTGGTGTGCCAATATATGGGGGTATAGGAAGAAAAACAAAAAATCCTGAAAAAATTCACCGAGTTTCATATGGTGATGGAAAATGCGTATACAAAATATTTTGTCAAGATTCCTCTTACTTTCATAGTTACGGGGTAATTAGTAAAAGTAACTCAATAAACCAAAACATTGTTCCCTACAAGAAAATGCAGTATTTCTTCTGTAATCATAAATTTTGTTAATTATTATATTTTAATATAAAACAAATTGTGACTAATGGCATCACTATAGATTCCATGAGTCACAAGATGAAGTATTACACGGTAATTACACTCTTCGACCTTCAGTCCTAGAAAAAACCTCATAGAAAGTACACGTTCAAGTTTGGCTTCTGACATTCACTCGTTTCTACGTCTGTTTTTCTCGGTTTCGGCAAGAACTTCATCATGCCAAAGAGGAAAAGAGAATTTCAACATCTCGCTAACAAGAAGAAAATTTGCTCTAATAAGTGTTAAGAAGTGGGTAATACCAGCTATATTAGTAGAATTAGTGAAGGAGAGAGATAATGAAGGAGCGACCATCTCGTCTAAAGAAGCAAGATATTGAGCAAAGGAATCTTCATTTATGATTAAATCATGATAAATAAGTTTATTTTTGTTTATTAATATCCAAAACAGGACATAAAATTCATAATAATCAAGATTTGTTCATATTGTCTTTGTAAAAATACAAAGAAAAACTTTGAATGCCTGTTTCTCAAAACTATACTTATTGACCTTGAAATTCTATCTTCTACCTTAGTTTTAAAGATATAGCATTGTAATTTGGTATATTACTCAGAAAGTTATTATAAAACAATCATATGTAGCCCTTTTTCCAAGTTTTTGTTTCATCTTTTTTTTCTTAATTTTTTCCCCTGATTTTTAGGGTTTATTTTTTTACCATAATGAAAAACTTCATATCTACCAAAAAATAACTTTGAGAAAAAACTCTTCATTTTATTTGAGTTCTATATCAGGACTATATAGGGTAGTAATCCCACGTCTTAATATTATTTATCAAAGGAGGAGATAGATTTTGAAAAACACTCATTTTCAAGATAAATCGTCCTAGCGCTGCAAAACCGAAGATCAGAGGCAAAAATCGTATTCAGTTTGGAGATGTCCTAAGTCACCTTATTAAGTGGTATTAATGTCAAAGACCTGTCCTCAAAAAACTGCATTAGCTGGCCGGCCCCCTTAAAGGAATAATTCAATATGCCACACCATCAACATACAGTATGATCGAGACTACTGACTCGGTTTTCTGCCTTACAATCTAGCTGCCTTATAGAGTAGTTAGAATTGCAGAATTCAAGGGTTTAGCAGCAGAAGGACTTAAAGTATCTAAAGAATTTAAGGTTCTGTGAGTCTTTCCAATCTGTAATGTGCAGTGAAATTTTAGAACCCTTCTGAAATAAATACTATTAACACTAAGACTTAACTTTGGGAGTTAGGTTAGCTTGGCAACAGGGTAGATATGACCAGAGTTACCGTATTAAGAGAGGATTCATCGGACTTCAGCACTTTAACTAAAGAAGTTAGTGACATTAAGGGCTTATGAAGCTCATCACTATTGAAATTTGGCTGATTACGTGAATTGCCTGAAGGTGGAGGAGTGTCGTTATCATTGTTATCCCCATTATAATTAACTAACATCTTCCCTGACTTTTCCCCTGAACTAACAGCAAGTTTCCCTTAGCGCTTACACTGTTAACTTGATTTGCAGACATTGAAACATACTTTCATATGAGAGATACTATGGGGGAAACACTTTTACAATGGTTATATATATCACAATATTGGCCCTGACACAATACACCTAGAGAATATAGATAATGAACTTCCAGAAATAATTCCTGTGCAGTAACTTCTAAGAAAAACAGGGTAAGATATCCTAATGCCGAGTAATAAGCACACAATCTGGGGAAGGTCTACCAATACTGCTCAGCCTAAGAAAATGAAGATACAGAAGAGAGACTGTTGCATCAGTTACCACTAACCCTTAGAGTGTTCCTTCCTTTACTAACTATACTAAAGGTTTGTGATTATTGAAGGGAAAGAAAATAGGAAAATTTTTCAACTTTTAAAATTTTACAATTAGAGGTATATTAAACAGAGTATCTGGAGAAGAAGCGATATGAACATCAGGGGAGGTTAATAGAAAAATTGTTCTACTTGATGTCATCTCAAAGTGTTAGGATACATTGGAAAATATAATCATATTGCGATACATTATCTTCCCATCACCAATATTATCATCATAATTATTGACATTTTATTTATTGCACAAAATAATTATTATTCTAGAATCACATAAGGTTGCTGAAAAGACTTAATTTTACATAAATGTAATATACTGTATGTAAATGAACAATTTGAAAATGTTGTGCAGTCAGTTATAGACAGATCAAGGAAAATAAATGAGAGAAACAAACTAAAGCAGCTGCTTGCCAAATAAACGTTGATAAAGATCTTTCATAATGCCTCCTGTGCACATTTACAACCATGTCGAACATATGACTAAGCTGTATTCCTTTTTAATGAAGAGAAAACACATTAATAATACAGTAATAACATGGTAGCCTTCGGAGTGATTAATCAAAGATAGAAATCATCAGTGTTGCAAATGGAAAGCATTGTAAATCACATGCCTGTGCTGCAAATTTTATCACCAAATTGAAATCCCACATTGACCCCATCTAATTGTGAAAATGAATAAAATAATATGGAAATTGCTACTAACCAAACATTACTATTATAATCTAAGCTGAAAATGAAATAAACTGTACAAGTATTGAGATGAAAGATTTCCTTTGCAGTGTCATTAATAGTCATATGATACAATGACTCAAGGAAACTTTGGCTTCATAATGTAACGTATCACTTGACTAACTTCGGTTTCTGGACACTACACTACACTACAAAATTAATATAAGTGAGCAAATCTAACAATGTGGATTACATGCAATTGGAAGAAAATTTACATGTATCCAGTAAAAAAAATGAAACAAGGTATTTAAAGCTGAATTTTAAATGAATTTCATGGTAGTATTCATGTTATGCAAACTGGAATATTATCAAATGATGCTGTATTTCAAATCTGGAATTTGTATATAAAATGTGGTAAAAGATGTGTAAACATCCCAAATTATCGATACTGTATTCTAAACCATAATCTATAAGGTTGTATTAAATGTGTCCAATCATGTACAATAACAATGGTTTTCCTTTCATTTCTTTTCTTTCCCTTTTGAATGTACTATTTGAAAAGGGCTTAAAAATTACTGATGCTTCTTTTTATAAAGTAATTAAACATTATATGCTTTTGATTGTACTATACAGAATAGACTAACATTGTCTATTGACCCTTGTTTTTTAAAAAAAATAGTGCCATTTTTCTTCACTGTTTTATCAAAGTTATACTTATCAGTAAAACCTTTAAATTTAATTGGAATTTCACCTCTCCAGCACTACTATGCTGGAGGTTAAAAATTCAGCTTAAGTGTTCCAATAACTTCCTTCACCTGACATGCACGAGTTAAACTTCATTACTTAATTTCAAAGAGATGTTCAGGAGAGATAAACATGGAAACAAAGGTTGAATGAACAAAATAATCTTAATACAGCAGTGCATACATGATACACATAGAAAGATGTTGTTTGACTAAAAATAATTTTCAATGTCATTGAAATAAGTACAGTATTTTGAGAATTGCTTAATGTGTAGGATAAAAGATGTCGATGATGTAAGGTGTGGTTTTAAATATGCTTGTGAAAGTGACTTGATTATGCAGGTAATTAATGTGGTAAAGAATGAAAATAGGCCAAAAGATGATGAGATAATAGCTTTATATAACAAAAGTAAATATTGTGTAAGAACATGAAGGCATGAGTGTAATTCCAAGGTGATGAGAATGTATAGTTTAGAAGGCAATTATTTTGCTCACTTAACCTGTGACTTCACAGTTACCTTTCCTTCTGAACACCATCTCTTAGAAATCAAGTACAGTAATGAAGTTTTAGAAATCATAAGTTATATACAGTTAATATAAGTGAAGCTTGTTATAATATTTAGGTATGAGAGTTACTGGAGGACAAGAAAATAGTGATGTTTCATTAATTCAGAAGTGTTGGATGAAAGGGCCTTCACACTGACAAAGGTGTGACAGTTAGCTCAGAACAGAAGTGAAAACTGCATATGCTATGGATGAGTCTTTAGTTTTGGTATATGAAGAAACTGATGTGGAAACCTTTGGAGATAAGTTATCAGCAAATGAATATAGCTATACTGTATAAAAATTAAAGGTGTCTGGTTTCAGTTCCAGTTTCATCAGAATAGATGCTTGAAAAATTGTCTGTTCTTGTAAAGAGGGGATAAAAAATAACTATGCCCAAAAAATTTGGAAAAAAAAAACATCAAAAATAAAAGTGTATTAGTCTCAACACATTGGAAATCTGGGAAGATGCAACCTCAGCCACCTGTTTGGCATCCAAAAAACAGAGCCACCTAGGTAGCGTAAGACCAAAGGAATCTACAGTACTTACAGACCATAAATGCAATGGTAATCTATGAAGCACTTGTTAACCTAAACCTGAGAAGCCATGAAGAAGAAGGCTTCAGATGAGAGCAATGGACTAGTAACCTAAAGAAAAATTACTAAGGTCCCGGCAGAAGGATCTAGAACTCTGGTTTACAAAACGAAGTTCCTCATACCTATGGAAAATCTGGGATTCCACCAAACATGGTTCCCAATAGCAAGAATAAAGCCTCAAAACTTTAGAAGTAAAAGGACTGCAGAGTTCAAATGAAAGTTCAAACATGAATGTACTAAATCAATCATCAAGACTGCTAAGTTGCTGATACTTAATATGCAAATATCTCACTATCAGAAACCTGGAAAGCAATTGCTAAAATGGTGTTGAGGAAATAGAAGGTTAATAACTTCATGAATAAGAAAAATTGCAACTAAAGTTTGTTTGTGAAGAGCTTCCTGGCCACAATTTTAAATGTAGAGTAATGAAACGTGCAAGAATTGAATGCCATGTAAAAATCTGCTAATAATCAAATTTTGGAAGGTCAAGGTCAAAGGTTAAGGTCATGGGCAAGCAAAATGTCCAATTCCGTAATCAGCCATAAGTTTGGACACAGTTGTCACAAAGACTTCAAACTTGCTTCATATTTGAGTATATGAAAATCCACGCCAATTAATACATGTTACAGTCGAAGGTCAAGGTCAAGTCCAAGGTCAAAGCCAAGCAAAAGGTGAAATTCCAGTCATCAACCATACGGCCAAAATTTTAATCATAAGGTAACGAAACTTGCCCTGATTTTAAACTTATGTAAAGAGCTGGAAATGATTAAATTATGGAAGATCAATGTCACGGACATGCTGAATGTCCAATTCACGTAATCAGCCATAAATTTGGACATAGTTGTCAAATAGAGTTCAAACTTGCCTCATATTTGAGTATATAAAAATCCACGCCAATTAATACATGTTAAGGTTAAAGGTCAAGGTCAAGCAAAAGGTCAAATTCCGGTCATCCACCACATGACCAAAAGTTTAATCGTAAAGTAACGAAATTTTGGAAGGTCAAGGTCAAGGTCATGGACGAGCAAAATGTCCAAAATCAGTCCAAAAGATAAAAAAAATTAGCTACCCTGGTAGAGGTCTGTTCTCTACCGAGTACCCCTCTAATTATTATAATTATTATTATTATTATTATTATTATTATTATTATTATTATTATTATTATTATAATAAGTTACAACCCTCATTGGAAAAGGAGAATGCTACAAGCCCAAGAACTAAAACAGGGAAAGTAACCCAGTGAGGAAAGGAAATAAGGGAATAGCAAATAAAGTATATATAAGTAATGAATTAAAAATATGAAATACTTCAGAATCAGTAACAATATTACAATAGATCAGTCATACATAAGTAATAAAACAGGACTTATGTCAACCTGTTCAACAGGAAAGCATTAACATCACTAGCCCCAAAATACACTAAAAGTAACCACAAGATAAACATGTAAATAAAAAAAAATCGTAATTCCTGCAAGAGGAAGAGAAAGAGAGAGAACCCGTGGATGTAGGAACAGAAAACGGGCCCTCCAGCTCTCGTACTAGGTAAAACTATCATAAAAGAGAGAGAGAGAGGGAGACACGTGACTGTATGCACAGAAAACGGGAACTCCCACCTCTCTCTCTCGTGGTTACTATAACAAAACAATAAAACGAACCTTAAATCAAATACAAATAAGGTCCATGACCAACAAAAAACAATAAAAAGAGACGAACGAAGAATAGCGAAAGGAGAACAAACAAGAGTGAAATTTGACGAAATTATGATACCGCCAAACGAAATAACTCAACTATAACAAAGCCCCGAACGCTATTCTTGGTTCGCCAGAATATGGACTCGTAAGCGCTAAAAAGTACCAAGACTGGAAAGATATACGGTTCAAAATATAATGATATAAATGGCCTAAGGCCTGAAAATAAAAGGATAATGAACCTAAGATGACAAGAGTACCAACGGGCAAATCAGTTAAAGACCAAATCGTAAACAGGAACAATGGCCGCCATCATCCTGGAAGGCCAAAACTGAACGCACTAAAAACACTAAAATAAACAAAGATAACACTAGCCCGATACTAACAAACCTATCAAAACAATCTATGGTACTTAACATTGGTGCAGGAGTAAGAAGAGCCTCGGTCATGATGAAATTACACGAAAATAGTTAAAAAACCAAGCGCCACACAAAAAACAAAACAGCGCTTACAAAGTCCAACAGAAGGATGTGGATCAGGTGGCGCTAGCATCAGGCGTCGGTAGAGTAGTTCAGGTAAGGTAGATAGGGCCTCTGTTATGGCCCTTCCCTTTGATGAGGGAATTATCTAAATGGAAGACAGCCTGTGAATAGTGGTTTTCACACGCCCCTGCTTTATAAACAACGCCCACTGGGTGTTCGCGCGAGGGTAGTAACCTCTGCATTCCATACTTTAACTTTCTCTGGTATATTTGGAAGTATTTATATCAGAAAAGTATAAGGAAGGACCCTTTTCACCGGGCGTCACAGGTCGACCCAGAAAAAATATTTGTAAGGTGTAACATGTTTAATTTGCTTTTTAGCAATTGTCTTGATAACCATTGACTTTTGTATATGAAAGTGTATTACTGTCCCCCTATAATGTGGCCATTCTGCACATTTTTAGTGGTCAGGTAACCTCCTATGTCCAACAGTTATGGAGATACAGTCAAGGCAGATGGCAGTACATCGAACAAAAGGGGCATGGCCAATTCGGCTATTTTGCCATCAGTGGGAAATTGTTTACCTTTGGACATTTAATTACATACAAAGCCAGTCGTAGCATTACTAGAGTAATAGAGGATGAGTTCACTACAATTTAAGAAAATGCTATTAATTTCTGCTATCCCAAATATTTTCTAGAAAACTGTATGAATAAGACTAAGGAAACATTTTAGTGTCCAGTTAGAGAAAAAGTAAGCAATGCATACTATACTTTGTTTGCCATTCCATGGCTGATTTTTATATGTCATACCCCTTTTGAAAAAACTAGATATTACGGTAGTGTTTAAATATAATTATACTTTAAAAAATATGCTAAGAATATCTCTGGAAATTGAAATAATATAATGCTGTATATAGTATTCCATGTTCAGTTTGTAACTAGCTCTATGTCGGCCATACATACAAAGGCAATTCTGTCAGAATAAAAAAGCATAAGAAGGCTGTACACACCTTTCCACGACCCTGGGGAATAGAGGTGTGGGGTCACACAAGTGGTTATAACCCCAGGCATCAGCTTCTTGGGGCCAAAATATAGGACAGGGAGCCACTCTGGTGCTGTCCACCCTAAGAAAGATGGGTGTTGTAGAAAGGGGGAGCCCTTTCCTTACGACTTCTAGGGCTAGACTTCTTTGACCTCCTCTTCTTAAAAAAAGTGTGCACAGCATCAGAAGTCAAAGAGACGATGAGAAATGGAATCAGAGAAGGAAGAAAGACACATATTTCTTCATCTTCCAAACCTTACCTCACACTCTGCAAGCAGAGGTGTGAAGTCTGAGCAACCAATGACGACAGCCCACGAGGGGAAAAACCATAGGGGTTGCTCCAACAAGAACCATGACACTGGGGAACACTGTAATGGGGGAGGGGAGGCACACTCATAGGGAAGCAGGTGTTAAGGGACCTGGATTCCCAGGCACAACAGTTGGGGTGAACACATATGGAAAAATGAGCAACAAGGTGTGACTGGGTCAGGGAAGATGCTCAGAGAAATCCCTAACACTAGAATAACATATCCTTTCATCCACAGGATTGCCCTACATTCAGAGAGGGGAGCTACTAAAGACATCACAGGAGTCACCAAAACCGGGAATACACTGATCGCGCCCTTCACCACGGAAGACACTGGCACAGGGAAGTCTACCTGAAAGACAGGAAGGATCAAGCATAAAAACTTATCATCAGTAGTATGCAAAAACAGAGAAGAGCCTTCAACCTTCGATGGGGTATACCTTACACACCACCAGAATCTGAGAAGTCCTCCAACAAAACTAAGAGGGTTCCTTGCTCATAATGCATATTCCCGTGGATCAAGCCAGGGGCATAAACACACGAGCGGCAGTAGCAGGTACTCAATGAGTGGAAAGAAGAAGCAAAGCTTTCTTCCTCTCCCTCAAAGCATATTTCTGCCACTGCACAAAAGGCAATGACCTACAATCAGCACATGGGTATGACTGTGAACAATCATGACCGTAGCAAGGAGCACAGAGATAGTGTGAATCTACAGACAGTTTAACAAAATTCGGTTATAAAATCCATCCCTTCATGCAGATCTCTTGCTTCATAACCATAGCAATCCACAGTAAGCATTCCCTTTCTGAAAGAAAAAGAAAATTAAAAGTTTGATTAAGGTCACAACAATACGTAAGTACTTGTTGCAGGTGAAAAAATAAGTGGAGAGCTTTTGACACGTGGGAGGCTGGGGCTCCTCACCCTTGCTCACCACCTGTTATTAACTACCTCGTTAAATGGTTTCAAAAGCCGTCCAGCTAGCGCAGAAAACATACTCTCTACTCAAAGGACAAAAGGCTTGTATAACTGCCAGAATAAATAAGGAAAGGAAAACCTTATAAATGCCAGGTGGATATAGAAAGATAATTTTATCATTAAATTCTATATTTTTAGTTGGGCATGGAAAACACTTAATAAAAATTTAAGCATCAGCATAATTATCGACATCTCAAGGGAAAATGGACAGGACTGGCTTTATCAGAAATATTTGATATTTGTTAGGTACTGACCAATCTTTTGCCTCTTTTATAGCTTCCCCTAAAATTTTAAAATTAAATCTCTGAAGCAGACACTAAGGACATGCATGGCCAGTTGAATTGGAGGATTTCTCCTTGTCACATTTTGACAAGAAATGCTTCAAAACTTTAATGGAGAGATTTATCTCCACTACTGAAATATAAGTACAATCTCCTAAAATCAGAGATGAAATTGAAATGGTCCCAAGAGAAAGCAATATAGACTAACTAGAGTATACTAACTAAAGTACCTTTACTTGTTAATCTGGGTAAAGCACAGAAATTAAAAATATCTATGTGGAGAACATCTAGAAAAGTTTATGTTCCAAAGTTAAATGATAAATGCAATTGGTAGTCAAATGCCCTTTTCTAGAGCAAATATACAAAAAATAGAAATTAGTAAAGTATAAAAGGTTGACCCTTACAATTTGTGGGCCTAGAGTTCCAACTATACTCATGGCACAATACTTTCCATTATAGTCCACACATTTATCAATGTTGTGAGCTAAGGATGGTCGGTATATGGGGGACCATACATCTACCTTGATTCATCAGCAGTCATTGCCTGGTCATTCCTGGTCCTTGCTTGGGTGCTAATCATGAGTGTATATTTTTCATCTCAAGGAGATTGTGCAAAAGTGCAATGACCTATCCCATAACTCTCCCACTCATGACTTTAAAGTTTTACATGTCCTTCTTAAAAAAAGTTTTAGAATCAGGATAAACAGGATTAGAAAGAAAATTTAAAATTTCCTGGTCTAATCTGGCAGCAGCCTGTGTTTGGAAAAAAGTTCAAGCCATACCCACTCCCTAATAGGGAAAAGGGCTGAGGTTGTGCTGGAAATTGGACTTGTCGCTATCCTTAGTTAAATCACCCATGGCAAGGGTCAATGCCTGCAAGGATGATATTGGGCACTAGTGAGACCCCACCTCTGACCTCTCTTTCTGGTAATGTCAGAACTTTCATTTGTCTTGGATGAGTACAACTTGACCAGAATTAGTTATTCCAATAGATGGACTCAAAGAACCTCTTTATTGCTGAGGTAATGATTAAAATGCAAGGTTGTCCCTTGGAACATCCCATGGCATTAATATTGTGGGTTCACTAAAAAAAAATATTAGTCAAGTAAAACATTATACCCACAATAATCAACATCATTCTGCAGTAACAATGCATTCTTATTCATAGCCCAGAGAGGGAGATATTAACATCAACAGGCTACAGCTCAGATGTGATAAAAAAAATTTTTTATGGTCATAATGAGCTAGTCACGAAACAAGAGCTAGAGCTGTAAAGCTGATCTTATGGTCACTGACCCTGCTCTATCAGCCCAACTTGAGAAACAAGACCAGAAAACCATGGTCACACAAAGGACTAACAATATACCGTTTTCCAGGTATCAACCAACTAAGCTGAAGTTTGGATTACACTAAAGTCATGAATCCTGGTTGCCACTTAGGAACTAGACAGGGTATCACTCCTTCATAACTGTTAATCAATGAAGCCAGACTATTTTCTAAAACAACAGTTGTACAGCTAATATATCAATGTGACTGTGTAGATACAGAAACAAACAAATTTGATCAATAATAAAGTATACCAGTACAATAACAGTAAAATAATACTTGCCAAAAGAAAAAGCATAGGCAAAAACTTAGCGAGAAAAGTTCTGTAAGGGACCTGCTTACAAGCCAATTAATACATGCCAGGTTGAATTATGAAATGTATGTCTGTATTTCAACAGCAATATCACTTGTTTTCAACTAAATCAGCACTTGCTCTTTCTATTTTCAAGTGTTATTTTAGTCAATATTAATTTTTTATCTTTATCAAGTTAATACTATGAAAAAAGGATGTTATTAAAGTATGTGTTAGTCTACAAACAATAAACAAAGGACTCAGCATTTTACTAAGCATTAGAGCATTGAAATCTAATCTTGAAAATGTAAATTATTATTTTTCTGTATAGTGTGAAACCCAAGTAATATCAGGGAAGCATACTCGACCTTACATCAAGTTTTAAGCACCAAAGCGATGGAGATTGAATATGTAAGTCTAGAATACAAAAGGAATTGATGAGTAAATGAAAAGAAAACCATTGCCTGAAACTAGTGATTCCAAATATGAACTTTTTTTCATTAATCAAGGAATTTAAAACAAATATTTATAATTCATCATTGCTGGGAACTTAGGTGTCGAAATTATAGTTAGCCACTTCTAGTTTCATGTCATAAAACATTAGTTTTTCCTACTCAAACAGGTATTCTTAAGAATGCTTAGAGGGAGGCAAGTCAATATCAAACATGAAAAAAATGGCTTTTACAACCAACAGGTTTCCTTACTAGTTCTTAACCTCTTCTCTTTTTTCACAAAAAATTACCATTAAGGTAATAAACTCCAAATATTTTAATTATATATATCTCTCTCTCTCTCTCTCTCTCTCTCTCTCTCTCTCTCTCTCTCTCTCTCTCTCTCTCTCTCTCTTGAATACACAATGGTTAACCAACAGCATAATCAAAATAATTATGACCACACCCCAAACCTCTGGTAACACCGCCCCTCTACTCATGTCAAAAGCCGAGCATGTGCAGAAAGGGTGAATAAAGTGAACAAACAAAAAAGCATTATTCTCACCCTTCCCATATGGCATATATCTACAAAAATAAGTCACGTTTCATAAAAATGTGAAAATTCTAGGAACACTTTTTCAAAAGCTCCAAGATTCATCATAGGTTTCTTTGATCTTTGCTGGTTATAATACCTTCAGTATTTGGCTCTGGAAACTCAGAGCTTGTGAAGGTCTAACAAATTTTAGATATAAAATATAGCCTTTACTGGTTATCGAATTGTATTAACCTGATTTGCTATTAATTTATTACTGACACATCTTCAGGCAAAAAGCTTAATGAATAGAACATGTAAATGATTGAAATCTACAAGAATTTCCTGAATAGTACGCAGTTATTAATAATCAATATTTTCATTATGTAACCTTAAAAACAAATGATTAATGACACATAGTTCACTTACAAAATATTTACTAAGAAAGAGTTGTCCACTAACATTTCAAGTGCTGGACGTAACATTTGGGAAGGACGAGGGTGCCAAAAACTATATACATATGCAATATGATAAAAAAGAAGTACTGTACTAAATTTCAAAGAGCACCCTCTCCTTACCTGCTCAAAATACCTTGCTCGCTTGTCAAAATGTGAAAAAAAAAACCATGCTTAGAAATAAAACAGGAGAGAAAACCACCTTCACGGAAGAAAGCTGTAGTCACTATTCCCTTGTAATGCATTATAGTTAAATGAATTCCCATACTCTTCGGATTTACAAAAACTCAAAAACACCCTTTACAAAATCTAAGCTAACTAAAAATTGAGTAATTTAGGTATACATGTACTTAAAACAATATTACCATTATGATAATAAAATGAATAAAATTATATTCCTCTTAACTATCTGTAAAATTTATGTACTACAGCAGTCTACTCTATGTAAATGTATCATATATCATTAAATTTACTATCTTCAACTTTAGCTCACTCAGTTTTCTAATATTTTCCATATAATTAACTGGAGACTGGGAATGTCAAAATACGATATTGAATAAATACTTATTTAAATTTATACAACTGTTACAAAATAAATACTCCAAACAAGGATGTTCTGACAAAATTAATAACATTATGGATTCCTATAAAAATCATACACTAAAAATACCTAAGCATTGAAAGGTAATTACCATAAAAATACATCTTAAAACTAACAGCAGAGATTGGGGTTTTAATTTTCAAGGTGTATATATATATTAGTTATGCTTCTGTCAAACACAAAATTTTCCTTCTTTGGAGTAGTACAAATGAAAAAAAATTACAATCTATTTCTGTATTGATATTGGCATCAATTAACTTTTCTATAAAAATAATATCATACCACATCTTCAATCCTTTTTATGATCCATACATGCAAACTTCTTATTTTTTTATGCTTCATTCCAAGAAAAATGCGGCTGATCAGGTGCATAATCACCTCGCATGACAAAATAACTCTTGAAATAACCTCCAAGGTAAGAAATGTATTCCTATGCCACTAAAGGATGTCCTAATCATAGTGGGTCAACAGTCCAATGAATGCCTAAATATACAATACAGGTTATGCAGGGTAACAAATAAGAAATTACGAGGATGGCCCCCCCACAACAAAAAGAGAGATTTCTGGGTCGAACCTGTGGCGCAGGGTTTTGGCTATCCTTGAGGAATCTGACACAGTCCGTGTTTGGACCACCTGGGTCAGTTTGGGGAATGGGATCCGGAAGGGACGGAGTTTCAACTCGAGGAGGAGAGGAAACCAACTGCTCTTTGGCCAGTGAGGTGCCACTAAAGCTACTACCCCGTTGAAGGAGCGGAGTTTGTGCAAGACTTTCAGTAGAAGATTCACTGGAGGGAATAAGAAGATCTTCTGCCAATGGTTCCAATCCAGGGTTAATGCGTCCATGGCATAAGCCTGAGGGTCCAGGTTCGGTGTCACATAACACGGGAGTTTGTGATTGAGTCGGGTCGCGAATAGATCTACCTGGAGACCTGGAACCAGCCTGAGTATCCACCGGAAGGAGTGCATGTCCAGGGACCACTCCGATTCCAGTGGGCTCGTCCTGGATAATGCGTCTGCTATCACATTCTGGACTCCTGCTAGGTGAGTTGCTGACAGGAACCAGTCTTTGTCGGCTGCCAAGGTGAAGATAGTGACTAGGATCTGATTCAGGTTGGGTGATTTGGACCCCCCCCTGTTGAGGCAGTGGACTACGGCCGTACTGTCTGAGACTACTCTGATGTGGGTCGACCTCGGAGGGGAGATTCTCTTCAGGGTCAAGAACACCGCCATGGCTTCGAGAACATTGATATGGAACTGTCTCATGGCGGGTGACCAAGAGCCCTGACACATCTGATGTTGGGAGTAACCCCCCCAACCACTCAGAGACGCGTCGGTATGAATTGTCACTTGTGGAGAGGGGAACTGTAGAGGAACTGACTTGGAGAGGTTCCTCCGATCGGACCATGGTCGTAGTCTCATTTTCAAGACAGAGGGGATCTTCGAGGTCTTGTCTCTTAAAGGTATTGTCGCCCTCTTTCTCCAAACTCGATTGATGTCTTTGAGTTTGGCTTTTAATAGGAGATCGGTCAGTGAGGCAAACTGGAGTAGGCCGAGGACTCGTTCTAAAGCTCTTCTGGACACCTGTTTGTGTTTGAGAAAGTTCCTGACCTTGGAAGCTATCTCCCTCACCTTCTTGGGAGGAAGGGAGAGCTTGTGCTTTGAGAGGTCCCAACGGATGCCTAACCATTCGAAGAGGCTTGATGGTTGTAGGCGGGACTTCCGGAGGTTGACTTGGAAGCCCAGTTTGGAGAGAAAATGGAGTACCTTCGACGTAGCTCTTTTGCATTCCTGGTGCGACTGGGCCCAAATGAGCCAATCGTCCAGATAGGCGACGATTTGTATCCCTTGGTGTCTGAGTTGCTCGAGCACCGTCTCCCCCAGTTTCGTGAATACCCTGGGGGCAATGCTGAGACCGAAGGGCATGACTTTGAATGCGAAGGCTCTCTTGCCGAGACGGAAGCCTAGATAAGGAGAGAAGTTTCGAGCTACTGGGACATGATAATAGGCGTCGGTAAGATCGATAGAGGTGGTGACGGCCCCACGGGGAAGTAAGGTCCGTACCTGAGAGATAGTCAGCATACGGAACTTGTCGCAAAGGATGTAAGAGTTGAGCTTCGACAAGTCCAGAACTACCCTCAACGCCGACGAGTCTTTCTTCGGGACTGTAAACAGGCGGCCTTGGAACTTCAGGGATCGAACCCGCTTGATTGCTCTCTTCTTGAGTAACTCCGCAGTGTACTCTTCCAGGATGGGAGTGGGTCTCTGGAAGAAGGTCACCGGTGGAGGAGGGGATCCCTGTGACCATTTCCAACCCAAGCCCCTTGATATTATGCTGTGAGCCCATGGACTGAAGGTCCAATGATCCCGGAAGTGATAAAGTCTCCCTCCTACCGGCATCACATCATTGGGAGGGAGTGAACTTAGGGCCCCTCCCTCCACGGGAACCCCTTGCTCTGGGCCCGCCGCGTTGGCGGAACTGTCCTCTACCTCTGGAACTCCCTCTTTGGTATCCACGAAAGGAACCGGAGGGTTCGTAGGCAGGGTTGTATGCAGGTGAGGGCATCCAAGAGGGGTTGGGCTGTGTACCAGGGGGAGCAGCGAGGTAGACTACCTGCTGAGGAGGCGCCTGTTGTCGAGAAGTCGAGGCCGCGGAAGGCTGTGGGGACGAGGTACCCCGGGCCGCTTTGTAAGGACTAAACCTCAGCTTCTTCTTGAAGAATGTGTGTCTCTGGGGTTCGAACCTCTTTTTGGCTGAGAGACCCCACCTTACCTGCAAATTCTGGTTTGCCCTCGCTGCGTCCTGAAGAACCTTATCCACCTCGGTCTGAGGGAAGAGGGTCTTACCCCAGCAGGAGGAAGCTATCAGTCTGTTCGGCTCATGCCTGATGGTGGCCTCCGACAGAACGAACTTCCTGCAACTAACCCGTGCTGACCAGAAGTCATGGAGATCTATTTGGTAGGATAGCAGCTGGTTCTTTGTGGCGACTCTGAACAGCGTTTCCTCTGGGTAAAGAGATGCAAGGGACTCCATGGAGGTGATGGATTGGAGGGACCTAGCAAGTCTAGTACGGGTCTCGAACTCAGTTTTGAGAAGACTCTCTATTAATCTGGGAAGCTTCTCAGAGAAAAGAGTAGAGGCACAGTCCGGGTCTAGTTTCCCCACCGTGAAGGTAGAGGCCGCAGCATCCCAGGCTGCCGAGGAACCCGGAATAAGCAAAGAGGTGGGGTCCGTCTCCTTGAGAGCCGGCATGGAAGAGCCTTCTTTGATGGCCTGTATAGTCAGCTCTGTGACTTTGTCTATGAGCGGCAAAGAGATGGAGGCCGCTGTCGTAAAAATAGTGTAGGAACCCTTGTGAGGGGTGAGCTTTGAGTTAATACACCCCCACTCTGTTAGTGTTCTGGCCCAGATAGCCTGGGCCTGCTCTTTTGGAAATATGACCGTTTCCTTCGGTACCTTGTCCATACGGACCAATGCATGTTCCTTTAACCGTACAAAACCATTGAACGGGAATGCTAGGCCAGGGGGATAGAACTCCAGGTCCTCTAGAGGGCGGGTGCCCATGCCCTCCAGAGTTAGGGAGCCATCTACGAATGGAGCATGCAAAGCAAACCGCCAAGGATTGTTTTTATCGAAGGGCGGCAGCTTCGATGCGTCTGGGGCAGAAGGGGGAGGGAACTGAGTTCCGGCGCGGATCAGAGTAGCCATCATATCCTTAATCTCTGTTATTGCACCAGAGTGATGTTGAACTTGATCCCTGACCAATCCTTTGATCAGTTGGATGGGGAGGAGATCAGCCCAGGGTACCTGAAAGTCACCCGTTGGTTTTTTCTTGGATTTGGTAGACTTAGACTTCTTAGGAGTAGTGGTTTTACGAGGAGCAATATGAATATCAGGAGCTGTCGAGGGTCCGGGGACCGGTGACGTTGATACTGGCAAAGCTGAAGTCTTATAAGTTCGAAGTGGCTTCACCTTGGGTCGTACGGAGGCAGAGGGATCCCGAGGAGAAGCCTTAGAGTTATCAAAACCTAGAAAGGAAGAGGTAGAAGAGGGAGTAGGAGAGAAAAGGGTTTCCACCAACTCGGCACCACTTACCTGCTCGTCCCTGGGTTCTACGTCTATATCCAGACCAGCCATGTCCATTGGTACGAGGGTTTCGTCCTCCACGGAAATGGTAGCCCTGACTTCTTCAATTAAAGGGGCAGCAAGGTCAGGAGAGACTGCAGCAGTAGTCGAGCCTGGGAAGAGACGGGAGGCCATATCCCCATCGAGGAGATAGGGAGCGCCAGACGGGGCATTCCTGCCAAAGCCCGACACCCACGGCCGAAGAGTAGCCCTTGCTGACCGAAGAGAGACATCATCGGCCTGTAAGATTTGCAGTGATTAGTGATGGAGGAGGGGGTTTGCCCTCCTAAATATACTGTGTATATCATATTCATGTCTATATTAGTGTCTGCCAACGAGAAATAAGGAACAAAGGGAAAACCCACTTACATCATCATTCAGCAGAACTGACGACAACTCGTAACAGAACGAGCACAAATCCGGGAACCACACTGGGTATTGGGCCTGTCCCGGTTCCTGGATAAAGGGAATGGAGCAGTGGGCATGAGACCGGCAGAGGTCATGCCCAACGGGGTCGCTGAACGAGGCAGAGCATCCTTCAGCAGTACAACGGGCCTTCTGTAAAAGAAAGGAGACATGAGTCTGGTGATGCTTGAAACTCTGATAAGGGATAAAAACCTATTATTTTAGAGTTCTGGCACTCACTGAATTACCTAAGCACCCATATTGCCTTGACCAAACAACTAACTATTAACTTTAAGTTGATACTGCCCCATACCATTGTTGGCACTTTAAAATTCAATTGTCTGTATATTTGTAATGCACCCAATGTCTGTTAATGACATAAGGATAATAAGCTTAAAGTAATCCGCCGACCTCCAAGGGTCGGGGAAGCAGTGACATGCCCTTAAAATAAATACAAACACCAGCCTTAGCTAAAGGCAAGGCAAATATAAGTGTGAAGTGTATGGGCGACCTCCGGTGAAGCCGGAGCTCCGGTGAGGCCGGATCGTAATGAAATGTCCTGAATAAAGGAGCCTTAGCTAATTAGCTAAGGCAACTTTAAGTGTTAAGTGTTTGGGCGACCTCCGGTGACGCCGGAGGATAATGAGATGCCCTGAATAATTCAATTGTGGCTAATAATTCAATTGTGAAAGATAAAAAGCTAAGTCGTAGCTAAAGACTAAAGCTTAGATCATAGTAAAGCGTATTTACGATCTCCGGTGAGGCCGGAGGGAGAAGAAAGGTCCTGAATAATTATTGTGAATAACAACACAGTTGTAATAACAAAGGCTATTGTGGATATGGCCGTGGCCTGAGACCGAAGTAAGGGCCACCGGAGGGTCTTATCTAAACAATATGAAGCCCGTCCCATGTAGTAAACAATATAAATATAACAATAGAACGAAAGTTATTGAGAATCCCTCGTGGCGGAGTATAACTCAAGGCGGAGTGGATAACGTTCATAACTACTCCCGAGCCGTAACGGGGAGAGGGCGAAACACGGACCAAAATAACGCTAACAATTGAAAAGTCACGAAAAAATAAATAACTCGTAAGTTATCATCCACCCAGAGGGGGAGAGGTGAGGGAGGGAGAACCCGCTGACCGCACAAAACGGAAAACGGGAAATCCGCTCCCCCACCGGAGCTAAGAAAGAAAACGAGAGAAAGGGGTAACTCGTGACTGCGAACAGAAAACGGGTACCCCAATCTCTCGCTCTCTTGGACACAAAAACAGGACTAAAAATCACAAAACACTATTATAAACGTATAAAATAAAAATGTACATCCATATAATACTACGATCGAAGAATAGCATCCGTTAAAACTTAAAATAAATAGCACTGTTCCTTTAACCGAGTCGAGTGACGAACGCCTCGGGCGGTTACTAAACAAAAACAAAGCTAAATCGCTATCTCGATCGTAGGCTGGACTTACTTGCAAAAAGTACCATGAGCAAAAAATAAAAATAAAAATAATAACGGTTCTAAAGGCATAAGGCCAGGGACTTAACCAAGAACCTAAGTGACAGAGTACTAAACGGGCAGATAAAGATGAATTCCCCAACAAGTGAACAAACAATGGCCGCCATGAACGGCCAGACGGGGATAATAAAACAGACTATACTGGATATAAAACACAAGCCCGGTACAATAAAATACTGTCAAAACAAACTATGGTACTTAACATTGGAATGTGTGAAGATGGAGCTTCGGACATGACAAAATAAATCCACGATAGATAAAAAAGACCGAGAGCACAACGAAAACATTCAACACTTTTGAATTCCAAAAAGAAGGATGATGTTCAGATGGCGCTCGCGTCGTGGCGTGGGTGGTGCGGCGATGGGGATGTGTCTAGGGCCTCTGTATCGGCCCATCCCTTTGGCGAAGGAATTAACTAAATGGAAGACAACCTGTGAATAGTGGATTTCACGCGCCTTTGCTTTATACACGACACCCAAAAGGTGCTCGCGCGAGGGTTGTAACCTCAGCATTCCATGCTTTTATCTTTCTCTGGTATAATTGGAAGGTTTTTATCAGAAAAGGTATACAAGAAGGACTTTTCGCCGGGCGCCACAGGTCTCTCCCCAGAAATAGATTTTTCCTTCGTCAAAATCCCTTTTAGGTTCATGAACGAAAATATTTTCAATTTCATATGTCTCAGAGAAAGCAGCTCAATGATGAAAGGAAATAAGGAAATAGCATTCAAACTATATATTATATACAGTAGTATAAAAAATGAATAAGAAGCAAAATATTTCAAGATCAGTGTAAGAATGTTAAAATACACCAATCATATATAAACTATCAAACGAGACTCATGTCAACATGTCCAACAGAAAGTTTTATCAAAAAGTTCTGAACTTCTGAAGGTTCTGTGATTAAACTTCCAGATTAAGAAGATCATTCCAAAACTGAAATAAAACTCCTATAATATTATGTAGCATTATGCCTTATGTATAGAGATGGCATGACTGTTAGAAAAGAACCTAGTACTACATAGAGAATGGTACAGTCTGGGAAGATCTGAATGTAATGGATGCATAGAATTAGAAATAAAAGAAGAGCAATCGGAGATTTCTGATCTCCACCAACAGTTAATGGAGTCGTCCATGGCCTAAGATATATCTGTAGTGGAAATGTCGTCAAAATCCGTTAATTTGTTTTAACATCAATTTTAAAATGGCAAAACATGCAAAATCGGATATAGAATCCAGATCATCTCCACAATTTATGGGGTCATCCATGATCTAAGCTCTATCTGTGGTGAAAATTTTTTCAAAATCCGTCAAGTAGTTTCAACGTAATCCTGTCCACACACAGAAAAATAAATATACTAGAATCCAATCAAAGAATTAAATAAATAATATAGAATCCAGATCCAGATCTGGATCATCTCTAGAATTTAATGGGATGGTCCATGACCTAAGATCTATCTGTAATGAAAATTTTGTCATAATCCGTCTCATAGTTTTGACATTACTGTATCTTCAAAATGGCAAATAATACAAATCCAGATCTAGAATCCAGATCTGGATCCGGATCATATCCAAAATTTAATGGAGTCATCCATAACCTAAGATCTAACTGTGGTGAAATATGTTATTTTCATTAGTAAAATAAATTTTTGAATATACTTACCCGATAATCATGTAGCTGTCAACTCTGTTGCCCGACAGAATTCTATGGAGGGATACGCCAGCTATCACAATACTAGAAGGGGGTGTTCTTACCAGCGCCACCTGTGGCCAGGTACTCAAGTACTTCTTGTTGACACCTCCTCAATTATTCCTCGGTCCCACTGGTTCTCTATGGGGAGGAAGGGAGGGTCAATTAAATCATGATTATCGGGTAAGTATATTCAAAAATTTATTTTACTAATGAAAATAACATTTTTCAATATTAAACTTACCCGATAATCATGTAGCTGATTCACACCCAGGGGGGTGGGTGAAAACCAGTGTACAAGATTAAAGGATAGCTAAGTATCCCATATTTCATATAACAGTTATCTCAAATAACAATGAAATAATAAGTACCTGGTAAGGAAGTCGAATTGAACCGTTACTCTGTCTCTTTTTTAAGTTCGTCTTCCTTACTGAGCGCAGCGTTCCTCTTGGAGGCTGAATCAACCCAAAGGTGCTAAAGTATACAGGGCTGCAACCCATACTAAAGGACCTCATCACAACCTTTAACCTCGGCGCTTCTCAAGAAAGAATTGACCACCCGCCAAATCAACAAGGATGTGGAAGGCTTCTTAGCCGACCGAACAACCCATAAAAAGTATTCAAGAGAAAGGTTAAAAAGTTATGGAATTATGGGAATGTAGTGGCTGAGCCCTCGCCTACTACTGCATTCGTTGCTACGAATGGACCCAGGGTGTAGCAGTACTCGTAAAGAGACTGGACATCTTTGAGATAGAATGATGCGAACACTGACTTGCTTCTCCAATAGGTTGCATCCATAACACTCTGCAGAGAACGGTTCTGTTTGAAGGCCACTGAAGTAGCCACAGCGCTCACTTCATGTGTCCTTACCTTCAGCAAAGCAAGGTCTTCTTCCTTCAGATGAGAATTTGCTTCTCTAATCAGAAGCCTGATGTAGTAAGAAACTGAGTTCTTAGACATTGGTAGAGAAGGCTTCTTGATAGCACACTATAAGGCTTCTGATTGTCCTCGTAATGGTTTTGACCTTCTTAAATAGTACTTAAGAGCTCTAACAGGGCAAAGTACTCTCTCTAGTTCGTTCCCCACCATGTTGGACAGGCTTGGGATCTCGAACGACTTAGGGCAAGGACGGGAAGGAAGCTCGTTTTAGCCAAAAAAAAACCGAGCCGCAAGGAACATGTAGCCGTTTCAGATGTGAAACCTATGTTCCTGCTGAAGGCGTGGATCTCACTTACTCTTTTACCTGTTGCTAAGCACACGAGGAAAAGAGTTTCTAATGTGAGGTCCTTAAAAGAGGCTGATTGGAACGGTTCAAATCCTGATGACATTAGGAACCTTAGGACCACGTCTAGATTCCAGCCTGGAGTGGACAACCGACGTTCCTTTGAGGTCTCAAAAGACCTAAGGAGGTCCTGTAGGTCTTTGTTGGAGGAAAGATCCAAGCCTCTGTGGCGGAAAACCGCTGCCAACATACTTCTGTAACCCTTGATCGTAGGAGCTGATAGGGATTTTACGTTCCTTAGATGTAACAGGAAGTCAGCAATCTGGGTTACAGTGGTACTGGTTGAGGAAAACTGCATTGGCCTTGCACCAGCTTCGGAAGACTTCCCATTAAGACTGATAGACTCTGAGAGTGGATGTCGTCCTTGCTCTGGCAATCGTTCTGGCTGCCTCCTTCGAAAAGCCTCTAGTTCTTGAGAGACTTTCGATAGTCTGAAGGCAGTCAGACGAAGAGCGTGGAGGTTTGGGTGTACCTTCTTTACGTGAGGTTGACGCAGAAGGTCCACTCTA
The DNA here is from genome assembly GCF_036898095.1 of Palaemon carinicauda. NCBI lineage: Eukaryota > Metazoa > Arthropoda > Malacostraca > Decapoda > Palaemonidae > Palaemon > Palaemon carinicauda. Next base: position 115,134,364 of record NC_090731.1, on the reverse strand, counting down.
GGAGGAAGAGTCCTGGGAAACGTCGACCAGCCATTGCAGTACCTCGGTGAACCCTTCTCTCGCGGGTCAGAGGGGAGCAACCAACGTCAACCGTGTCCCTTTGTGAGAGGCGAACTTCTGAAGTACCCTGTTGACAATCTTGAACGGCGGGAATGCATACAGGTTGAGATGGGACCAATCCAGCAGAAAGGCATCCACGCGAACTGCTGTTGGGTCTGGAATCGGAGAACAATACAAGAGGAGCTTCTTGGTCATCGAGGTAGCGAATAGAACTATGGTTGGCAGACCCCACAGGGCCCAAAGTCTGCTGCAAACATTCTTGTGAAGGGTCCACTCTGTGGGGAAGACCTGACCCTTACGGCTGAGGCGATCTGCCATGACATTCATATCGCCCTGAATGAGCCTCATTACCAGCGTGAGCTTTCGATCTTTGACCAAATGAGGAGGTCCCTTGCGATCTTGAACAACTTCCTCGAATGAGTCCCTCTCTGCTTGGAGATGTAAGCCAAGGCTGTGGTGTAGTCGGAGTTCACCTCCACCACCTTGTAAGCTGGAGGGACTTGAAGTTTATCAAGGCCAGATGAACTGCCAACAACTCCTTGCAATAGATGTGAAGTGTCCTTTGCTCCTGATTCCATGTTCCCGAGCATTCCTGTCCGTCCAGTGTCGCACCCCAGCCCGTGTCCGATGCGTCCGAGAAGAGACGGTGGTCGGGGGTCTGAACAGCCAAAGGTAGACCTTCCTTGAGAAGAATGCTGTTCTTCCACCACGTTAGAGTAGACCTCATCTCTTCGGAAACAGGAACTGAGCCCGTCTCTAGCGTCATGTCCTTTATCCAGTGAGCAGCTAGATGATACTGAAGGGGGCGGAGGTGGAGTCTCCCTAACTCGATGAACAGGGCCAGCGATGAAAGTGTCCCTGTTAGACTCATCCCCTGCCTGACTAAGCATCGGTTCCTTCTCAGCATGCTCTGGATGCATTCTAGGGCTTGGAAGATCCTTGGGGCCGACGGACAAGTCCAAAAAGCTCGACTCTGAAGATCCATACCCAAGGAAACAATGGTCTGGGATGGAACGAGCTGAGACTCCTCAAAATTGACCAGGAGGCCCAGTTCCTTGGTCAGATCCATAGTCCATTTGAAAATCTCCAGACAGCGACGACTTGTGGGAGCTCTTAAAAGCCAGTCGTCTGACGGAGCCGGACACAAGATCATGATACTGCTGCACAGTCTGTAAACTGACAATCATGGGCAAGCGAGGAAGTACAGTGACAACCCGAATCTGTCTAGACTATCTGGGTCGTACAGACAACTCCTTAACGGGTTGCTGAGGTTGCCGCACTGCGTCACAACAAGTCCCTTCTGTTGGTTGTTGAACGTCTTCCCCGTGACACATTGACTCCGTAAACAAAAATCCTCTAACAAGGACTAAGCTTGGACTGCATGTCATGCAACACAGCTCAAGGTCTATGGGAGCAGGTGTGGTAACAGACGGGATTAGCGGCTGAAGTGGAACCATTACCTTCCCTGTAAGCATGTTATGCTTAAATAAAAGTCCATAAGAGGTTATGCAGCTAAAGGCTCCCTCCAAATGACAGAGTCCTCAAGGGAATATCAGAAGGAGGGAGAAAAGAACTTTCTCATCTACAGGGACCTTATCCTAGAAAAGCTAAGTTCTCTGAGTGAGGGTTCACTGGTGCAAAAGCAGCAGACTAGAAGGCAACGTTATGAAACTGCTTGACAGTCTAGTGAGTTGGCAACAACCCAAGATATGTTGAGAAGCATGCGGTAAGGTATGCAGAGCATGATGAATGCAGAGTATGCTGTATGCAGAGCATGCTGTATGTAGAGCATGTTGTATGCATAGCATGCTGAAAGCAGAGCATGCTGTAAGCAGAGCATGTTGTATGCAGAGCATGCTGAATGCAGAGCATGCTGAATGCTGAGCATGTAGTAAGCAGAGCCTGCTGTATCGAAAGCAGAGCGTGTGCATGGCATTTAACATTTCTCAGAAATTCCATGACCAGTGCTAGAGTGCTTTATGCATGCTTGCATGGGGTTTAAAAATCAACATAATGTTTACCTTACATTCATAACTCATGATTCATATTTTTGCCATGGTTAGAAAATGGAGGTAAGGTATGCTGAACAGCAGAGTCAGAACGAGCTGGAACAACAACAGTGGAAGGTGCAGAATCAGGGTGCACGGGTTGAGCTCGGTGCAGCAGTTGTACCTCCACCGAGAGTTGCACCACCGGTGGAGCAGCCAGGGGAGGAGGAGGAAGAGTGGGGTAATCCTCCTGATCCCAAACCGAAGGTTGCCTTAAAGAAGGCTGAGGCTGAACAACACTGGGAACAGCGAACACAGAAAGAGGTTCAACATCGTACGCCTGGCAGATGGTGCTGCGACTGGGTGCAGCGAGTACAGGCGGGTTGAGCACAGGCTGAAAGGGTGCAGGGGAGGTGCAACACTCTCAGCCCGACACTCACACAACAGGTCCGAAAGCTGTGCTTGCATGGACTGTAGTAGAGTCTACAACATCGTACGCCTGGCAGATGGTGCTGCGACTGGGTGCAGCGAGTGCAGGCGGGTTGAGCACAGGCTGAACGGGTGCAGGGGAGGTGCAACACTCTCAGCCCGACACTCACACAACAGGTCCGAAAGCTGTGCTTGCATGGACTGTAGTAGAGTCTACAACATCGTACGCCTGGCAGATGGTGCTGCGACAGGGTGCAGCGAGTGCAGGCGGGTGCAGCACAGGCTGAACGGGTGCAGCCGGTTGGTGCACCACCGGTGCAGGCGGGTGCAGCACAGGCTGAACGGGTGCAGGCGGTTGGTGCACCACCGGTGCAGGAGGAGGAGGAGGTGTAACACTCTCAGCACGACACTCACGCATCAGGTCCGAAAGCTGTGCTTGCATGGACTGTAGTAGAGTCCACAACATCGTACGCCTGGCAGGTGGTACTGCGATCAGGCGGAGCGAGCATAGGGGGGGGGGGGGGAGTGTAGGCGCACTCTCAGCCCGACAAACTGATGACTGAGGAGAGACAGAGCTAACCCAATGACTGCATCCGGGTTGTTGAACTTTACTTCGTACGTCTGGCATAGGTCTGGACTTTACGTTTAAGAGGTCTTGAGACCTGAGACCAGCGTAACTCTGCCTTTATTTTCTCCTCTAAATCTCTTCTGCAGACGAGCAAAATAAGGGCTCAATCGTCTGCGGGTGGGAGTGACGGTCTCTGTAAGACACGCCCACAACCACCGAGGATACTTCTGTGCGCCGATCAAGGCCTGCCGAACCCTTATGCCCTTCGACATTGCTTCTCCCCTGGGCTTGGGAGCTTGCAAGAGGTCCCGGACTGGGAGGACGACTGGCACGCACAGAAGTACCCTCACGCATAACACTGACATACTTTGCGCTAATCACTTATCACTTTGATTTCTGTTTGCACTTATTTCACTGAACTCGAAACTTTAAGTGGTTTGTACCTGAAACACGCAATTCTATCCTTCTCAAAAGTTAGTAATTGCGAAAACAGAATTACAATGTAACAGAAAAATCTAATGAAAGAAAAATCAGTGGCTGGAAAGAGACTAAACACTAGATCACTCTAGAAACGTTTAGTTTCTTCCCCTAAAGAGACTAGGGATAAGAGCAAAACGATAACGACGTTACTCGTACGCCTGGCAGGTTGAGGGAAACGTTTATCCTCTTTCTCCCTCCGTCTCTATCTCTCTCTCTCTCTCTCTCTCTCTCTCTCTCTCTCTTGACTTAGAACCTGAGAGAAGAGCCCAATCATATATATCGTTAAAACATATTATTGTTAAAGGAAAAAACTGAAATATTTCCCAAAAAGAAAAGTTCCTTAATAGGATCAAAACCATTAAGTTAAGAAAGAATGAACAAAACGCTAGACACGGTTACTCTTACTGCAATGTGAAACCGTGAACATTCTTTCTCTATCGTAACGATAGAGTGCAAGTTGAAACGTTCTGAACGTCAACAACTGCCGAGACAAACAAAACGTTAGTTCAACTTTGAAAAAGTACGAGACTATCAAAGAAATTCTTTCAAAGACCTTAAAATAGCATAATATGTTAACAGGTAAAACCGAAATGACGGGCTCACGATAATTAACTTCGGTACCAAGAAAAGACCGCCTACTATTAGGAAGGTCGAAAATAAACAAATATAAAAATTAATTTTAATAAGTTTATAATAAAAGGAAGTTAATCGAAGAGGCCTATAAGAGGCGGAGAGATATAAAATAAATCTATAACTTTTGTTAAGCAAAATTAAGAAAGAGAGTCTATACTCTCTTAGACACCAACACTGCCGTCTAAGGGAAGGGTCGCCATTGAAAGGTGAACGAGAGTTCATACTCTCTTCGTCACCAAAAATAATCAAATTAATTCCAAAAGCTAACTAAGCTAAAAAAGAAGTTTCCAGTAAAGCGACAGCCGAAATCAAAGAGAAATACTTCACCAAAGTCGTGAAAATACTCCAAGAACATAAGCGTATCCCAGAACGTCTTGTCAGAAGCACGACAGAGGAATAATTGAGGAGGTGTCAACAAGAAGTACTTGAGTACCTGGCCACAGGTGGCGCTGGTAAGAACACCCCCTTCTAGTATTGTGATAGCTGGCGTATCCCTCCATAGAATTCTGTCGGGCAACAGAGTTGACAGCTACATGATTATCGGGTAAGTTTAATATTGAAAATTTGTAAAATCCATCGAGTACTTTTGATGAAATCCTGTCCACAGACACACAGACAAATACAGTAATACCTTGACATACGAGCGTCCGAATATACAAGCATTTTGAGATACGAGTAAGCCACTGAGCAAATTTTTGTATTGAGATACAAGCACAAACTTGAGATACCAGCCCGCTTACAGATGCTGTTGCTAGGTGGCCGAGCATGTGGGAGCTGTTCTCGAGGCCTGCACTGCTCGTTCATTTCGTGTCATCTCCGATGTCTGAACACATCTATGTTTCCATTATTTATATGGTTTTAACATTACTTTGTGGAAAATTAACTTGACAAGTCATGGGTCCAAAGCAAGCGAGTGGAAACCAAGGCAGTGATAAGAAAAAGGGCATGATGATGATATATATCTCTCTCTCTCTCTCTCTCTCTCTCTCTCTCTCTCTCTCTCTCTCTCTCTCTCTCTCTCTCTCCAATGAGCAATGAGGGAAGGAAACAAGAAAATAAATAAACTATAAGAGAAGTAATAAACAATCAAAATAAAATATTCTAAGAATAACATCATCAAATTAGATCTTCAATATACTGTATAATCTATAAAAGTTAAAAAAAAAACAAGAAGAGAAATGAGATAGAACAGTTTGCCTGAGTGCCCCTTAAGCAAGAGAAACCCAATCTAAGAATGTGAAGGGCCATGGTAAAGAGGCTATGGCACTATCCAAAACTAGAGAACAATGGTTTGAATTTAGAGTATCATCCTAGAAGAGCTGCTTATCATAGCTAAAGAGTCTCTTCTACCCTTACCAAGAGGAAAGTAGTCACTGAACAATTACAATGCAGTGGTTAATTCCCTGAGTGAAGAAAAATGGTTTGGTAATCTCAAGTGTTGTTAAGTGAATGAGGACAGTAAACAATGCAGGCCTGTGTTAGATGTACCAAAACAAATAGATCTCATATTAACCAAAATTATTATTTCCATATTATCATGGAGCAATAATAATCACCTAAAACTAACTATGTGTATCTAACCTCATTTAGGTACCTGGCAACCGTATCTTAAAGTTAAAACCTACAATCTAATCCTGTATATCTTTTCAATATGTCCAAGGATACAAAATAATTCATTAATACATTTGTTACAATAATCTATAATTTCCTTACTGATGGGCTGAAGAGCACAGCAAAGAACGTATTGCTAATGGGCTGAAAATTGCTATTGGGCTGAAGAGCAGAGCAAAGAATGTATTGCTGATGGGAAGAAGAGCAGAGCAAAGAATGTATTACTGATGGGTTGATGAGCAGAGAAAAGAACGTAACCCAGAACTAAATTGGCAATTGATCTGTCCTGCAGGATAGAAGGCTTAAACACTAAAGGGGAACTTGAATTACCTGCCTTAAATTAATTTTTGGATAACTATATACCTTTAGTAGCTTATTTGGATATCCTTAAATAATTTTTCATAAAGACTAATCTTCACTTTTGCCATTTTAATAATGTATTTTAAAGACTTTACTAAACTGTTTTACAATTGCTTACCAACTACTTAGGAAAACTGATATGCATTTATTTAGGAGACTTATCTATGCAATTAAGGTACTAATCCCTACATTTACCACTAAAGTTAAAATCTTTTGATGAGGTAGTGGCTGAGCTTGCTAATGAACAACTCACACAGCCACCATAAACATATTACAACCAGAAGATTTAGTGAATCTTTAACAGATTAACTAAAAGAAAATATTTTGGCCAAAAGGAATCATACGATTTGTCACACCATCCATGTAATAATGAGTTTGTTAAAGGCCGCTTATTCCATCAAGAGGAGTGATATAAGATTCAGATTACCATCTTGGCACATACGGGATAAACAGTAGATTGGAAGTATTTAATTTACCAAGAGTAGAAATATAAGGAGCCCAGTTGGCTATTATCTCAGCCTTCTGTTTTGCAGTCTAGTTGTCTAAGAGTGGGTAGAAATGTGGGAGTGCAAAGGTTTTGTAGCAGAACGGAAATAAGTAAATGAAGAATTTGAGGTTCTAGGAAAGGATTTTGGATCTGGGATGTACCCTGAACCATCAGAAACCTTACTGAATGGTGCATTAGAACCAATAGCTAAATCTTGAAAAGTTTGGTTAGGGTTTGAAATAGGATAGGTTTGGCCTGAACTATTACCCTCAATCAAACACTAATTGGCCTTTTGAGCTTCTAAAAAAGAAATTAATTATGTTAATTCTTAATAACCTCATGGCTATCAAAACTGAACTCATTGGCTGCAGCAAAGTCAAAGGTTAGAGTGTCATTATTGTTATAATTCCCTCTATAATCAAGTAGCCTAGTCTTCTCTAGATTTCCCATGAGCTAAAAGTAAGCTTTCCTGTACTCGTTTAACTCTAGGCTGATCAGCAAACAAGAAGTACGCTTTCCAAAGAGGAACAGTGAGGTCTATGCACTCCTCACAAGATTCTCTAAATTTTAAAAATTTCATCAAAAAAAAAAAACAAAGTGAATAGTAAACGTGATCACCAATAAAACAATTCCTATACCCAATGCCCAAATTACTAAAAAAAATCAGAAAAAAAACACCTTTAAACAACTAAAACAAGAATAAAACTAACAAAAAACCTGACAATCTGGAGATGCAGTACACATATCTCATTTTGAAGTATAAATTGAGACTGAAGAAGTGATACAGGCACAGCATGTTATATTTGCTAAATGCTGGAAAGTATCATTGCTTTACTAGAGGCATTAGTATATTGAAAGAAAAGAAAATAGAGAATTTCTTCATTTTAAAGAACAATGTTGACACTTCAAACTTCCATAGACAAAAATAATATGAATATTGGGGATGTTCAAAGAAAGAGAATCTCAGGTGCTTACCATGTTTTAACTTCCCATTCTTTCTTACCAAAGCTACAGTACATGAAGGCTTTTGTAATACAGTACAAGGAAACAGCAGTTTTAGGAGTATTATTAAGAGGACAGCACATATTTTCCAAATTTTAACATTTGTGGGGGTGTCTGTTAGCTAACCTCCATGAATGTTAAGAGCTACTGTAAACCTACATCTAGAATCTTTCATTAGAATCTTATCGATTTTTACATTATTCATATACTGTATAACACCATCGAAATATCTTATGAATCAATTTTCAACAGTTAAAGATAAATTCTGTTTTGCTTCATTTATGAAATAAAAAGTACTTTAAACAATTATCGTCAAAATAGCTTTTTACAGGTTACACAAAAATAAATTACAAAAAATCCTCTAAAAAAATTTTAATTGCCAATTCAATACATTTTCAACAATAAAAAAGGCTAATCTCCAAAGATGAAAAATGCTAAATTTGACAGGCATAACCATGTTTTCCTCTTTCCTTATAAAGCATTCTATTTAGTGAAAAGTTTTGAGAATGCCAATAAACAGGACTAAGATAAATATATAAATAATAAAAATAAAAGTAATGAAATTAATTCCTGAAACTTTACAGCCAGTTTACCATAAAAAATACAGTAAGGTAATGTTAATCTAGCATTAGAGGATAATATAAAAAAATTTAAGGTGCATTCAGGTAATAAATCAAAACTTAAATAATTTCCAAATTACAGTACATCTGTTTAAAGACCTCTTACCTGGAAAGCAGAGTATCGACCTCCTTTACGAGGTCGATTATATGATGGCAAGTATCTACGGATAAGGTCTAGCTCATTGATATGGAGTAGATTATCCATCAGTAAAGAGGATATAATCCAGATGCTTTGCCCCCATAAGAAGAGATTTTGAGCTGTTCCTTCGGAACTGGCCTGCCGTACCTGAAAGATGTAATCAACTGAAATTTGAATCTTAAAAATCATAAAAAATATAGGCCAAAACCATTTTTTTTATATAATACAAACAAAGGATCTTATTTCCTAAATAGAGAGCTCTTATGTAAGCCTTTTCCATGTACACTGTAATAAAAAAAGGTCTTTTAATGAAAAAGTCAGTCTATGTAGCCCAAAGAAATTGATGTAAAATTATTAGCTCCAACTTGTTTACAGACAAAATCCATGAGGACCTCAGAGCCCAGAAGATGGGACTGTTGGCAGAACACCATGCCTTCCTTCTTTCCATTCACTTAAAAGTCACAGGATATTGGTAGCCACTGTATTAAATGTGATAAGAACTGGTGAATGTAGGAGCTTTCAGTTACACCACAAAACAGATGAGACATGAAGGAGGGTAGATGTGTTAGATTGTTCTGAGGGCAAAACTGAGAACAGCAGAAAAAGAAAAATTAAAAGAAAGTATATATGGTCAAGGAATGGAAAATAACAGTAATGCATAACTCGTTACGGAGAATGAAAGAGTGGCTGTTAAAGGAGATTTATATGCAAGAAAATCCTGCAGTGAATAAAAATAACGAATAGAGTATCTTGCGGAAATATATTTGGAAAGGGGGCCTAACTGTTATGAAGATTAAAATCTAAAAAAATAATAAGAATTTTTCATCAATTTACAATACTGATTTCTTTAATATGAATAGCTCTTGTCATTGGTACTGATACTGTATGTATAAACAAAAGAAAGTAAATATGCAACTTCCCAGCCATGCATACCAGGCTCTAGTTGAGGGTTGCCTCACTCCCTCTGCAGATCAGGACTTGAGAGCAACAGTTGAGGTGAGAATTTCCTAAAAAGATTCCTGTCTGGTGAGCTAGGAAAATTACAAATCATCTTTAAAATGAGTGTTTTTTTAGCTGAAACAACCTTTCCTCTTACTTATACATGGAAGGAAGTCCCTATGAACTGTAATGGGAAGTTGACTTTCCCACTCTCTTACAACATCCCACACCATGTCATGGAACACAAGACAAGATATCAGGAAAAGACAATTCTCATGGGATGAGGATGGCATATCTGCCACAGGCACAGAAAAAAACCAAGAAAATCTGTGACACAACTGGGATATGCACATCCTCCTATTTGCTAGAATAGCATAGATGGGTTTGCTTATCAAGAGAACTGGATTTGTCATTAAAATGCTCTAAAGTGAAAAAAACTCGCCTGCATCAATTTTTGAATTCAGCATCATAAATATTTAACTGTCACTGGTTTTAGCGAGGATTAAAAAGGTGCAAGAAGAGGAAGTGTCAATCATTCACTCTTAGGAATCTGCCACTCTTAGGAATCTGCCTGAGGAATTTTGAGATAACAGAGTCGCACCTTCTCTAAACCCAGTTCGTCCACTGGTTGGTCAGATTATGGTCGAGGAACTCAATAACCCTTGCTCAGAAAGCAAAAAAGGGTTCATTGACGCCCGCCTATTTGAGTATGCAAAATCCTTATTGGCAATCAGATAGCCTACTGAGCCAGACCAGTAGTCGATCAACGAAGCAGCTTACAAAGAAGCCTTTGAAACCAGCTCCATGTTTGCGACCTCTGCCACCGAGAAAGTTGATGGTTGTACTGCCAATTTGTTGTTAGTGACATTGTGGGTCACAGCCTGAATTGCCACATCTAAAGGCAAAGGAGAGGGATCATCATCTAGGATCTCGTAAAACTTCCTCTGCCGTACAAATGGGGAAGGAAGTGGACACCATGAATGTCCCGCTCAAATTGAGTTTGACGTCCCAGTTACTTGGAAAAAGACTTTCTTCCTAGCTCCCTTCACCATTCTAGACTACGGCAACTCAATCCTGGTCTTGCCAGTTTTGGAGACCTGACAAAGTCCAGGACCGTATCTTTCGCCTCTGAGAAGGATTGGGAAGGATCACCCATATTGTTGATTTTCCTCATGCAGCCTAAGACCTGCATGAAGAAATGGTCCAACTCTCTTTGCTCTGAGGCTGTAGCCTTAGGGCTAGCAGACATTGGAAGCACTCCGTCAAGAGTGGTCTGAAACGTCGTCTTGCGACTCATCCAAACCCGAACTCACTCCCATAGGATTCCAGGCTGTGTCAGATTTGTCAACGGATCCCTTATAGAGGTGTAAGATCTAGCAGGGAAGTTCTGCACCGTCAGTAGCGCCGAGGCTGAAACCAAACCAAGAATTCCCTTCTGTTGATTTGAAGCCTCAAGACCTTTCAAGGCCCAGTTCTTGGGCAGGGTCCTCAAGTCTTTCCGCTCCAGGCCTTGGCCGAGAAGGAGGTGAGGACAGATGGACCATCCTGAGGAGGAGCCGTGAGGACTGTTGAAGACTCAAAGAGGGGAGCAGCTGGTTCGGTTGCCATAAACTCTACCAGGAACAGCTGGTAATTGTCTGTGAATAAGTCTCCTCCTGATCCTTGGGTGATGGGAATCATCTGTCGGAGGCAACTCTTGCCTGTGACCTCTTGTTGTTGATAAAGATTGCCTGGTCCTTGCGGCCATACACGGGCTCTTGCAATAATGGACCAAGTAGTTTTAGTGTGACCTCTTATCCTCTTGGTCGATTTATCAGGGATACTACCAAGTTTTTCTCAAATGGGATCTTGACCAGGATGGGAGCACCTTAGAGTGCAGGTATTTCTGATACCTTAATGACTGTGCAGGAGGAGAAGAAGCATGAGGCACAGCTGAAGGAGGATACAGTAGACGAGATTATGCCTACACCTGGGATCCACAGGTAGATCAGAGCTTCCAGGTGAACCTGACACCAGAAGGGGAATAGGGACTGGCTTAGCTGAGGCCTAGGATGGGGGAGCTGAAACTCGCAGCTTGTTTCACGGGCTTCATGAACATTTTAAACTATGGTGCATCCTTTAAAAAAAAAAAAAAAGTGGCCACAGGAACCCAACAGGAGGATTTCGTCAATACGCTGATGACAACCAGATACTTCTCTTGGCAAGTGAATCGAAGTGAGTGTGTGCTACCAGGGTAGCTGGCAAAGCCCAAGAACAGAGCATACTGTATCTTCATCAGTGGGAGGAGCTCGTTTGGCCACCTCACCAACATGTGGTGGGTAAGTGTGCACCAACACACAAGACTCTAAGTCCAGCTAGAGCCTGTTCATTCGTGAGGCATAGCTTCGTAGACAGGGGCGTGAACACTTGTTAGGGAACCTGCTGGAGGTTGACGAGGTGCCTTGCATACTCTTACAGGAGGTACACACTAAGATGGAAACAAGTAAGGCAGAGGAGAAG
>NC_090731.1:115112549-115115049 GCF_036898095.1 Palaemon carinicauda | reverse complement strand
TTTATATATATATATATATATATATACACTTATATATATACAGTGAACCCTCGTTTATCGCGGTAGATAGGTTCCAGACGCGGCCGCGATAGGTGAAAATCCGCGAAGTAGTAACACCATATTTACCTATTTATTTAACATGTATATTCAGACTTTTAAAACCTTCCCTTGTACGTAGTACTGTTAACAAACTACCTTTAATGTACAGAACACTTAATGCATGTAATACAGTACCCTAAAACTAAAACAGGCACAAATATTAAAGGCGACTTTATATCATGCGTTTCCTAAACATGCCAAAAAAGCACGATAAAAAATGGTGACCAATGTTTTGTTTACGTTTATCTCTGATCGTAATGAAGAAACAAACGCATTTACACATCTGTTTATAGGTTAGTTTTTGCATCAATTATATTGATTATTCAGTACAGTATGTTGATTTGGTTATTACTAATATTTTACTTAATTTTTCTTAGGACTTCCAAATAAAATTTTTTTCTTTATGACGCCGCCTGAAACAACGGCGTCATAAAGTACGCTCAGTAAACAAACTAAGGAATTTAACGCGCATGATGAAAGTGATAAATAATGATATTACAGTAAAAGCTTTTATAAAATATGTTATTACAAATATTATTTACCGTATCTATATAAAATCATACATACGTAGCAAAGCAGGAAAACAATCTACGAGAGAGAGAGAGAGAGAGAGAGAGAGAGAGAGAGAGAGTGAGAGTTGTTTTACATACGTAAATGTAAATTTTAAACAAAACAAAAATAGCCCCATTTCATATAAAATAGAGTACAAATATTTTACTTTATCATATTACAGTAGTCTGTATAATACTGTAAAGTTCAGTACAGTATGTTGTTGTTAAAGTCGTGGCGATGAAATTCTCACGAAACAAAAACACGCCAATTGATTACAACAGCTGATTCATTCTCTCTCTCTCTCTCTCTCTCTCTCTCTCTCTTCGTGTTATAAAATACTTACATTTAGATGAAGAAACTAAAATTAGTTTTCTTAGTGTCAATTACTGTAAATACGAAATGAAATAATTAGGCCGAGTCTACATCCATTTCAATCATAGCCAAAAATAGGGCATCCAATTTCATCAGCAAACCACTATTTTTTGGGAAATATCATTTTATTCTAGAAAATTGCCACTCTTTAAATAGTTAATTGCACATTAAGAAAGCGTGTACTTTTGTTTTTAAATTTCGGGTGTGTTTTAAAAATCGAGTATTGTTGACTTTTTTTTTTTTTTTTACTTTTGGCTGTGATTAGATCAGCTGTCATCTAGCTGCCGCTCTTGAGTGTGTACGAATACACTAACAAAGTATCATTTATACCATTTCTTAACTTATTCAAACCGTCTACAGTATACAGTTGATATTACATAAGCACCAATGTGTTATAACCTATCAAATTTTTTTGTTTATTACATTTAAACCCCCCCTCTATCTCTCTCTCTCTCTCTCTCTCTCTCTCTGTGGGCTACTTTTCACTACCTCCCCATTCCTTACCTCTCTCTATCTCTCTAACAAATGATATCTTTGTTGCTCCTCAAAGTTTCATTTATATTGAAAATCAATCATGATTCAATTTTCCTTACTTTCTCCAATCTCGCACCATCGGTCACATCGCGGTATTTTCGATATTTCCGGAAAATCCGCAATATATGTATAGACATGGGTTATGAAAAAAATCCGCGAAGTGGTGAATCCGCGATGGTCGAACCGCGAAGTAGCGAGGGTTCACTGTATATATATATATATATATATATATATTTTTTTTTTTTTGGGCTCAAGCCATGGCGTCCTGATGGAAGGTTCCTTTTTGGTAGCTTCCTTGGGTATATAACTACTAAGATATTCCCAGAGAATTTAACCACAGGTTATCACAGAATTCTAACTTCTGGAGCGAGTATCCTAAAGGTTTCCCATTTAAGACATCGTATATCAACAGGGGAAGCATGTATTAACGCGCCACATAGCTATCTACACCCTAAACAGAGTTAACACTTCGGTGTGTAGGGGCGGAGAATAGCTGGGAGCCGTTCCACAGCTAATCTCGTTCGTGGCTACTTTTGGTACTCGAGCCGTAAACAAACGGGCGCCATTGCTAAATGACGTCACGCGTCCGTCCTCATCCTTCTGCTAGTAGCTCGCCTATCTTAGACGGATTTTCCCTACGCTCTTTTTATCTCACTGCATCTTCGTCATGTCGCTACCTTCAGCCTCGCCTTCTTCTGGAAAGTTGAGTACAAGGTTCCAGTATTGTTTAATTAAGCTCTGAACGTAAAGTAAATTTTACTTTTTGAGATATTTGATGTTTTGTGGCAGAGCTGTGCCTCACCGGACCCCGCCATTTTATGGCGTCGTCGTTGTTCTGCATGCCTTATTTAGTTAGCCTCAACAACGTTTTCCGGCCTTATTAACTAATCGATACTATTAGTTTATTTAGTCTTCATAGCTAGGAACTTTTATATCGTGTTTT
>NC_090731.1:115094872-115112049 GCF_036898095.1 Palaemon carinicauda | reverse complement strand
TCACGAAACAAAAACACGCCAATTGATTACAACAGCTGATTCATTCTCTCTCTCTCTCTCTCTCTCTCTCTCTCTCTCTCTCCTCTCTCCTCTCTCTCTCTCTCTCTCTCTCTCTTCGTGTTATAAAATACTTACATTTAGATGAAGAAACTAAAATTAGTTTTCTTAGTGTCAATTACTGTAAATACGAAATGAAATAATTAGGCCGAGTCTACATCCATTTCAATCATAGCCAAAAATAGGGGCATCCAATTTCATCAGCAAACCACTATTTTTTGGGAAATATCATTTTATTCTAGAAAATTGCCACTCTTTAAATAGTTAATTGCACATTAAGAAAGCGTGTACTTTTGTTTTTAAATTTCGGGTGTGTTTTAAAAATCGAGTATTGTTGACTTTTTTTTTTTTTTTACTTTTGGCTGTGATTAGATCAGCTGTCATCTAGCTGCCGCTCTTGAGTGTGTACGAATACACTAACAAAGTATCATTTATACCATTTCTTAACTTATTCAAACCGTCTACAGTATACAGTTGATATTACATAAGCACCAATGTGTTATAAACCTATCAAATTTTTTTGTTTATTACATTTAAACCCCCCTCTATCTCTCTCTCTCTCTCTCTCTCTCTCTCTCTCTGTGGGCTACTTTTCACTACCTCCCATTCCTTACCTCTCTCTATCTCTCTAACAAATGATATCTTTGTTGCTCCTCAAAGTTTCATTTATATTGAAAATCAATCATGATTCAATTTTCCTTACTTTCTCCAATCTCGCACCATCGGTCACATCGCGGTATTTTCGATATTTCCGGAAAATCCGCAATATATGTATAGACATGGGTTATGAAAAAAATCCGCGAAGTGGTGAATCCGCGATGGTCGAACCGCGAAGTAGCGAGGGTTCACTGTATATATATATATATATATATATATATATATATATATATATATATATATATATATATATATATATATATATATATTTTTTTTTTTTTGGGCTCAAGCCATGGCGTCCTGATGGAAGGTTCCTTTTTGGTAGCTTCCTTGGGTATATAACTACTAAGATATTCCCAGAGAATTTAACCACAGGTTATCACAGAATTCTAACTTCTGGAGCGAGTATCCTAAAGGTTTCCCATTTAAGACATCGTATTATCAACAGGGGAAGCATGTATTAACGCGCCACATAGCTATCTACACCCTAAACAGAGTTAACACTTCGGTGTGTAGGGGCGGAGAATAGCTGGGAGCCGTTCCACAGCTAATCTCGTTCGTGGCTACTTTTGGTACTCGAGCCGTAAACAAACGGGCGCCATTGCTAAATGACGTCACGTCCGTCCTCATCCTTCTGCTAGTAGCTCGCCTATCTTAGACGGATTTTCCCTACGCTCTTTTTATCTCACTGCATCTTCGTCATGTCGCTACCTTCAGCCTCGCCTTCTTCTGGAAAGTTGAGTACAAGGTTCCAGTATTGTTTAATTAAGCTCTGAACGTAAAGTAAATTTTACTTTTTGAGATATTTGATGTTTTGTGGCAGAGCTGTGCCTCACCGGACCCGCCATTTTATGGCGTCGTCGTTGTTCTGCATGCCTTATTTAGTTAGCCTCAACAACGTTTTCCGGCCTTATTAACTAATCGATACTATTAGTTTATTTAGTCTTCATAGCTAGGAACTTTTATATCGTGTTTTGACGCCTTTTTATCGGTCATCGATTGACCCCATACCAGTTGGCTACTATAGCCCCCAGGCCAGAGCGCCTATATCAGTGTTCATGCATGATATTTTCAGTGATCCTAGGCTAACTTATGAAGATAGTGGCATTATTTTACAATACTTTTGACTGTGATGCAAGTGTTTTCGCCTTCAGGGACCATATAAGGGACAGGTTAGATAGTGTGTCTTTCTAACCTAACCTTCAAGTAGGACCCCTATATGCTTCCTTCATCCCCTGCCTTAGGGCATCCCCTCTGTGTAGCCTTTGCTCCCCCTACCACGTAGGGGACCAAGCTCATATCAGAGTATTTTATCGCCTCTCTGTCCTCCCTAAGGGAATCATCCCCCCTTAGGGTTGCGTCCGAGAGTGAGGAACGGCTAGTCCTTCCTCTATTGCTGGGGCTAGGTCTCCGCCTTTCCTGCAATAGCGATACGTCTTCCATCCTTCCTAGTTCAGGACGTACATCCCTGTTCTAGGTTAGGTTTTGGAGGGGTTAGTCCTGTTCCTTGCTGAAACGATACCCATGCACCGTTTTCAGTCAAGCTGCCTTACCTTAGGCTAGGGAGTGTCCTCCCTTCCTCAGTGGCCGCTCTGGTAAAGAAACCCCTCCACGGAAGACCCTTCTCTTCTCCCCTCCCCACCTATCTCTTGTATGGCCTAGCCTATACTTAGGTTAGTCTATACCCATCTGTCCCCTGTCCTACAACTCCTCCTTAGGGTGGAGTGATAGGGCTACCTTGAGCTTCTGTATGCAGTCCGCTCTGGTACATATACCCTTCATAGTGTCCTATGGGGTTAGCCACTGGATGTGTTCTGTATGCAGGGGTTTCCCCCCCCCACTCTTGGGTGTCCCCTAGCCCTCCCTTGGGCTACCTTAGCTCCCGGTCCTCTGCGGCCCCTGCTTCAGGATGATAGGGTCAGCCTCTATCATGGGTACACCTACTCAGGTGGGATGTCTGGGGATCCGTGGCCGGACCCCTACATCCCTCCTTCTGTCTCTTTCACTATCCGGGTGCCGGTCCCTTGCCGCCTCCATGGTCGGTGATACCCACCTCCTACCTTGGTGACTCATCCCTTACCTCTCAGCCGCCAGTCCTCCGTGTGCCGGGGGAATGCCGCCTGCCGCCGGCTTCCAGCCGATGGCTCTTCCTCCTTCCTCATAGCTGGGTCGTCCGTCCGCCGGCCGGCCCCCGGAGTGCCGGCATCCGCTGCCGGCAGTCCGGTTCTGCTATAACCCTCCTTGTTCCTGTCACCAAGCCGGCAACCTCCGGCTGCCGGGGCCGCCGCTCCCTTCCCCGGCGTGCCGGCGGCCGCCACCCTGGTATTACTCTTGACTTCTGTATTGTCTGTCCTAATGCCAGAAACTCTGCTGGAGTGTCCTCCGGCGTGCCGGCGGTCTGCCGGAACCTTCCGGAGGCGTCAAGGCGACTTGCACCCCCTTCTACTAGCCATCATCTGATATTGATAGCCCTACACTGCAACCAGATGGCTTGTTTACGTAAATGGATCAGTAACTTATTACCGTTCTATTGGTAATCATGCTGTCTTCTTGTATATCACAGATTTCCAGCATGCTGTGTGTATCTTAGCGCGGCTGGTTGCCGGAAACCGTTACCCTATGGGATCTTTTAGTCCCCTAATTTTGGAACTGAGTGGCCTCAGTCCCAACCTTATATCCTTGACAATTCCCAATAGAATTCTATCTGTCCTACGGATTTTCTACTCGAATTCTATCCTGTCCCTTCGGTCACTACGGATTGTCCACGGATGAAGGTTACAGTAACCAGCCGGGCGGGATGCACGGAGTATGTACCTATCCTATCTCAGCCCTTCCTCTGTGCATCACACCCTTTATCAAGTAAAATTAATGATTAATATTAACTTAGTTTAAGAGTCATTCTTATGACCCCCCCCCATACTCATTTTCTCTTTCTTTTACAGGAGGAGCAGATGAAGTGTGATTACGACTTCTGCGCCGTGAAACGCCCGCACTTCTACAGGCATACGGCGTGTAGGACCCACGCCCCTTGTGCCAACAAGAAAGGAGATTTGAAGTTCTGGGACCCGCAGAACTGTATGGTCTGCCAGGATCGCCTAGTCGATGCCTTTCATAATCCTCCCTCAGCGGAGGTCAGGGACACTTCTCGGGATAAGCTACACAAGTGGGTGCGTGGCTTCCAGAAGAACGCCACTGGACCATACCTGGCCACTGAAGAAATGAGGTCCCTTCTGTTCCCAAAGGCCTCCCCCGATTCTGTGGTGCCCAAAGAACTGATCCCCACTGTCCAGATCACGGTGGAACCAGACGTAGTCATGGCCCAGTCCATGCACGAGTGCCACCTGGATTCCGAGAACGACGAACATATGTCGGATATTTCGGAGGGCACGGAGAAGACCCTTATGGCCCCAGGTGCGGAAGATGAAGAGGACCAGGTGGAATACACCGAGTCGGAGCAGGAGGTCGCTCCGCCTTCCATCACCGCCCCTACTCCTACACCGACGGAAGTGTCTCTCCCGTCTACCTCCGCTACCCCGGAACCCATTCCATCCGCCCAAGAGATGTTCCGGATGATCAAAGCCATTATGGACGACAGGCTCAAAGAAACTCATGAGTTCATCAGGTCCATGAAGGGGTCCAAAGAACCGAAGAAGATCTCGGTTAAGGATCTCCCTGCATGCTCACATGCCAACCCCTGGAGGTATGCCGAGCATATGGTTATCGCGACCGGCAGGATCTTTGTCAGCGATAAGATCGGCACGGTCCCCCTGGAAGATGTGGAGTTCTTCCCAAACTTTGAGGCTTACCCGGACTGTTACGTCCGGCTTCGTTCTGAACCTGCCTCTAAAGAAGAGACCGAACCCAAGGAGGAGATAGTGTTCGATCTCTCGAAGGCCCAGGCTATGCTTGCCACCGCATTTAAAAGTAGGGGTTTTACCTGCTCTAAGCTTCCGGCCCTGAGCAAGAAGCACCCTACTTACGTCGCACCCGACGATGCAGTCCTTCCCTTCATGGAAAAGGCCTTCGCTGCGTGCCTCAAGGCTGTGGAAGAAGGAAAACCCTGCCCTGCACTGGAGGAGTGCAGACCCTTCTCCATAGTAACTCCCCCGACGCTCGACACTGGAAGGATATCCAGCATACTTTCGTGGTGGGAAAGCTAGATCCTGACGTAGCCGGACGTCAGTTTAACGAAGACCTCCCGAAACTCAACGACCACCTCCTTCGTCGGAAACAAGATACGAAGGAGAGGCTTGCAGCATCCATGTCCCACCAGGTCCAACTTGACATCATGGCTTGTGACACCAGAGTCCCAGACCACTACATGGTACTCGCCAAATCCCACATGGCAACCCTGGTGAAGGATTTGTATCACTTCATGAAGGCTCGGAGAGCCTGTCGAGACTTCGTGTTCTCAGGTGCCACTGTGAAACACGAACCCCGGAGGCTGATTTCCTCCAACATCTGGGGTAAGCACCTCTTTCCCTCTGACCTCATGAAAGAGATCACCGACAAGGCCGCCACGGAGAACAGGAACCTTCTCCACAAGTGGGGCATGTCAAAGAAGAGGAAATCCTCCCAGGACGACGGACCTCAACCTAAGAGGAAATCCTCCAAGCAGAAACCCCAGCAACAGAGACGGCAGTTTCCGGGACCCGCTACTCCCCAAGTGGCAGCTCAGCCACAGCAGACCTTTCAGCTGGTCACCCAACCGGTCTTGTCACAGTCACCGGTTTTCACCCCTGCTTTCGAGCAACAGATGACTACCTTTCGTCCCAAAGGTAGAGGCTCAAGCAGAGGTGCAGGCAGAGACGCATCTCGCCGTCCCTCCAGAGGCAGAGGAGGAAAGGGAGCTAGCGGCCGAGGCAGTAAGCCCTCGGGACACCAGAAGCAATGAAGTGCTTCCGGTGGGAGGAAGACTCCGCCAATTCCAGGATCGTTGGACCTTCGATCCCTGGGCACACAGCATCGTCAAGAAGGGTCTAGGCTGGAGTTGGACTCAACCACCCCCAACCTTCCAGCAATTCTTCCAACAATCAACCCCCCTTCTGAAAGAATATGTCCTAGATCTCTTGAACAAGGTGATAAGGAGGGTAAAGTCCACCAGGTTCCAAGGGAGACTTTTGCGTCCCCAAGAAAGACTCCGACAAACTCAGAGTCATTCTGGACTTATCCCCCCTCAACAAGTTCATAGCGAACGACAAGTTCAAGATGCTGACTCTTCAACAGATAAGGACCCTTCTGCCTCGAGGTTCTTACACGGTCTCCATAGACCTGGCGGATGCCTACTGGCATGTTCCAATGAACCATCACGCTTCCTCCTACCTAGGATTTCGACTCCAAAGGAAAAGCTACGCCTTCAGGGCCATGCCCTTCGGCCTCAATGTGGCCCCTCGGATCTTCACAAAGCTGGCGGACGCCATAGTACAACAGCTCCGCCTCCGAGACGTCCAGGTGATGGCCTACCTCGACGATTGGCTAGTCTGGGCTCCATCGCCGAGGATTGTTTAAAATCCTGCAGAAAAGTCACCCAGTACCTAGAACACCTGGGATTCAAGATAAACGTGAAGAAATCTCGCCTCTCTCCAGCTCAGAAGCTCCAATGGTTAGGAATCCAATGGAACCTTCAGTCACACCGCCTTTCCATCCCCCAGAAGAAAAGGAAGGAAATAGCAGGGTCTGTCAAGCGACTACTGAAATCCAAGCGGATCTCAAGACGCCAGCAAGAACGAGTTCTAGGCTCTCTACAGTTCGCCTCAGTAACAAACCCGGTGCTTCGTGCACAGCTAAAGGATGCCGCGGGAGTCTAGAGACGTTCTGCCTCCATCGCTCGAAGAGACCTCAAGAGACGGCTCCCAAACAGACTTCGACTTCTCCTCAAGCCGTGGTCGGAAGCAAAGGCCCTGAAAAGGTCCATTCCTCTTCAACACCCACCTCCATCACTCAACATCCACACGGACGCTTCGCTGGAGGGTTGGGGAGGTCACTCCCACCAAAAACAGGCTCAAGGCACATGGTCTCCCCTGTTCAAGACGTTTCACATCAACATCTTGGAGGCCATGGCGGTCCTTCTAACTCTGAAGAAACTCTCCCCGCCTCCCTCGATCCATATTCGTCTAACCCTAGACAACTCGGTGGTAGTTCGATATCTCAATCGCCAAGGCTCAAGATCGCCCCAGATAAATCAGGTGCTTCTGACAATCTTCCGTCTGGCAGAGAAGAAGAAATGGCACCTGTCTGCAGTTCACCTACAAGGATTCCGCAACGTGACGGCGGACGCTCTATCTCGGACAAGCCCGATAGAGTTGGAATGGTCTCTAGACGCAAGATCATTCTCCTTCATCTCTCACCAAGTCCCGGAACTTCAGATCGATCTCTTTGCAACGAGCGACAACAATCAACTTCCTCGGTATGTGGCCCCTTACGAGGACCCCAAGGCAGAGGCAGTGGACGCCATGTCACTGGACTGGAACAGATGGTCCAAGATCTACCTGTTCCCTCCCACCAACCTTCTGCTGAAAGTCCTCTCCAAGCTGAGAACCTTCAAAGGGACAGTGGCCCTAGTGGCTCCCAAGTGGCCCCGGAGCAACTGGTACCCCCTGGTCCTGGAGCTGCAGCCCAAGCTGATCCCTCTCCCGGGCCCAGTTCTCTCCCAACAAATACAGAAGTCGACTGTCTTCGCTTCATCATTGAAAATCAAGGACCTTCATCTCATGATTTTCTCTCCCTAGCCGCAAAGAAGAGGTTTGGGATCTCGAAGAAAAGTCTAGACTTCCTCGAGGAATACAAGACCGAATCCACAAGACGGCAATACGAATCATCTTGGAGAAAATGGGTCTCTTTCATCAAGGCAAAAAATCCTAAGGAAATCACCATTGATTTCTGCATGTCCTTCTTCATTCACCTTCATGGACATGGATTAGCAGCCAATACGATCTCGACTTGCAAATCGGCCTTGACTAGACCACTGTTGTATGCCTTCCAAATTGATCTGTCCACCGACATCTTCAATAAAGTACCGAAAGCATGCGCTCGTCTACGCCCAGCACCCCCACCGAAACCGATCTCCTGGTCATTGGACAAGGTGCTCCAATTCGCCTCCAACTTGGATAATGATTCATACCCTCTCAAGGATCTGACTCAGAAAGTTATATTTCTCTTTGCTCTTGCTTCAGGAGCCCGAGTCAGCGAAATAGTGGCATTATCAAGAGAAGAGGGTCACATCCTGTTTACTGATTCAGGAGACATTACCCTCTCCCCGGATCTGACGTTTCTCGCCAAAAAGGAATTACCCACCAAGAGATGGGGGCCCTGGAGAATATGCCCCCTGAAGGAAGATGCCTCTCTATGCCCAGTAGAGAGCCTCAAGGTCTATCTTCGCAGAACTTCGAACTTTGGTGGAGGCCAACTCTTCAAAGGAGAAACATCGGGCAGCGACCTGTCACTGAAACAACTAAGAGCGAAAATCACCTACTTCATTCGCAGAGCGGATCCTGACAGTACACCCGCCGGTCACGATCCTAGAAAAGTTGCATCGTCTCTGAATTTCTTTCAGAGTATGGACTTCGAAAGCCTGAAAAGCTTCACAGGCTGGAAGTCCTCGCGTGTTTTCTTCAAACATTATGCGAAACAAGTGCACAAAGTCAAACATTTTGTGGTAGCCGCAGGTAGTGTTATGAAACCTGCACCTAACTCTGCATAGAACAGCGAGTTACTTGGGACTCTAACTCTTCGGGTGCCTATGTTGACCCTCGAGCGATACATAGTGATGTCGAAAACACTTAGTGCTTTCTTATAACTGTTCTTATCCCAGGTGAAATGTCATAGTCGTCACACAAGTGCCGCATGCCTAGAGCATGATGTGTTTTAATTAAAGACTGACGTTCCTCGAGAACGAGTGCCTACTAATAAATTTGAAATTCCCTTTCAGATTCAAGAGCAAGTCTTTATTACTATGTACATTATAATTTACTGTAAATCAACTTTACTTATTATTGCAATTCATTTATTTTGCTGCAATCGTCAAATAAAATTCCTATTTTATTTTATTACTTGTGCGTCTCAATCCGCTCCTACTTATACTATGAAATATATGCCTGTCATAGTTTTATTATCCCCTTCCTTATGGTTCATGGAGATACTAAGGTCCTAACCCTTATTATATTTTCACCTTTGCAATGTAATATTCCAATACGAATACTTACTCTTCATACCCTAGAGACGAAACTATCCTTCTCTCAATACAGTGTCCAACCACCACTTGTCTGCCTTCGAGAATGTTCCGATATGAATGCCAACCATTCAGTCTCGTCTCCAAGTTCTTCAGGTTCTTCTAGCAAGGTGAATAGCCCTTCGATAACCACTTTGATCTTGGCATGGCCCGTGGGAACTTCACTGCCAAGGGGGGCAGGAAGGTTCTTCCCTACGGTTCTTTTATTAAGATTTCTATGCTACCTTGTTCAAAGCCTTTGGCCCTTACCCAATAGGGGAAAATCTACCACGATACATTGATTCTCTGGTATTCTTCCATCAGGACGCCATGGCTTGAGCCCTAAAAACGGATTTTGAGCGAAGCGAAAAATCTATTTTTGGGTGAGATAGCCATGGCGTCCTGATGGACCCTCCCTGCTACTTCGTCCAGTTTTTAGGTCCCACCCTGCTCTGCTGTATCATGGTGATCGGCAAGCAACTGGCTTCAGGATGAGGACGGACGTGACGTCATTTAGCAATGGCGCCCGTTTGTTTACGGCTCGAGTACCAAAAGTAGCCACGAACGAGATTAGCTGTGGAACGGCTCCCAGCTATTCTCCGCCCCTACACACCGAAGTGTTAACTCTGTTTGGGGTGTAGATAGCTATGTGGCGCGTTAATACATGCGTCCCCTGTTGATATACGATGTCTTAAATGGGAAACCTTTAGGATAATCGCTCCAGAAGTTAGAATTCTGTGATAACCTGTGGTTAAATTCTCTGGGAATATCTTAGTAGTTATATACCCAAGGAAGCTACCAAAAAGGAACCTTCCATCAGGACGCCATGGCTATCTCACCCAAAAATAGATTTTTCGCTTTGCTCAAAATCCGTTATATATATATATATATATATATATATATATATATATATATATATATATATATATATATATATGTACATGTATATATATATATATATATATATATATATATATATATATATATATATATATATATATATATATATATATACATATATATATATATATATATATATATATATATATATATATATATATATATATATATATATATATATATATATATATATATATATATATATATATATATATATATACATATATATATATATATATATATATATATATATATGTATATATATATATACACATATATATATATATATATATATATATATATATATATATATATATATATATATACATATATATATATATATATATATATATATATATATACATATATATATATATATATATATATATATATATATATATATATATATATATATATATATATATATATATATATATACATATATATATATATATATATATATATATATATATATATATATATATATATATATATATATATATATACATATACATATATATACATACATACATATACATATATATATATATATATATATATATATATATATATATATATACATACATATGTATATATATATATATATATATATATATATATATATATATATATATATATATACATACATATATACATATACATATATATATATATATATATATATATATATATATATATATATATATATATATATATATATATATATATATATATATATATATATATATATATATATATATATAATGGATTTTGAGCAATGTGAAAAATCTATTTTGGAGTGAGATAGCCATGTTGTCCTGATGGAAGGTTCCTTTAGGTAGCTTTTAAGGGATATTTGCTACAGTGATACTCCCACAGAATTAACCGAAGGTCTCCAGAATTCTAACTCCTGGCGCGAGTGTCCTTAATATAACTTAAAAGATATCGCATAATATCAGGGGATGTAATTTTAGATACGATACATAGCAATCTTCACCCCAAATAGATTTAACTCTTTGAGGGGGAAGAGTGGCGAACGAAATTGGAGCCGTTATCTAGGTACCCAGTGGACCTCTTATCTGTACTACTAGGGGCCGCCATTCCTTACTTGCATTCAAGCTAGAATAGCCGCAGATAGAGTAGTTTTGGGTGCGGTCATTAAAAAAGAAAGGTGGGTCCATCAGGACGACATGGCTATCTCACCCAAAAATAGATTTTTCACTTTGCTCAAAATCCGTTTTTTTGGCTCGGCCATGTCGTCCTGAGGGAAGCTTACAAGAGAATTAACTTGAAAGTACTATATCTGTGGGTTTGTGTAAGTGCTTTTACTTTGAATGGGTTCCTTATATGGTCTGACAGACCTGTATATGACATTACCGTTATCTGTCATATCCGCTAAGCTTGGAACTAGCTTAGGGCTTCCTGCCCACTGCAGGGAAAGTGTCAACTTCGACTATAAGGATTCAAAGTTTGTATACGTAAGAACACAAGGGAAACTTTCTAGAGGTTACCTTTTCATGATTTGGACATCTGTACTTAAATAAGGTTCTAATTTATAGGAATAGAATAAAACTCTGGGTTGCTTTTATTTTTACCGAGGATAAAATAGGACGCAGCTACGTTTTCTCTGTTTTATTTTTATACATAAAGAAATTATAAAATGTAGATGTAACAAAGTAGAAATCTAACCTTGCATAGATAAACATCAGATATATATATATTTCTGACCTGTAAGGGAAGAATATACATATATGAATTCATTATTAATTTAATGCCACTCAATGTGAATATGAAACCAAATATGTCTAGTTTCACTCAGATGTTGGATATGTGTCAACACTGTGTTCAAATGTTCAGACGGCACCGGTGTTACTGGTTAGATTCTGCACCTGTATAGAACAGTCTATTAATCACCGTAATGATTTGCACTAGAAGGTATCAATACCTATGCACCCGATGCACTTTGAGTCCCAAAACACTCCACTATTCATCACAGCACTAGACGACGTGTTTTATGACACTACCGGCCGCCACCACAGTGTTTTTTTCATGTACTTGCTTCGCATAATGTTTATAGAAGACTGGATTATTTCCATCCTGTATATGAGCGGAGCCTCTCAAAGTCCATGTGTTGAAAGAAATTCAACGAAGAAGCAACTTTCCTCGAATTGTGACTTGCGGGTATGCTGTCAGGATCCGCTCTGTGAATCAAGTAGGTGAGCTTCGCTCTCAGTTGTCTTAGGGATAGATCAGATCCTGAGGTTTCACCTCGGAAGAGCTGTCTCTCCTTGAAGTCTGAAGTTCTTCGAAGACATACCTTGAGACACTCTACTGGGTATAGAGAGACATCTTCCTTCAGAGGGCAGATTCTCCAAGGACCCCGTCTCTTGGTGGGCAGCTCGTTCTTGGCAAGAAAGGCAGGATCAGGGAAAAGATTCAGTTCTCCTGTGTCTAGGAACTGAATATGGCGTTTGTTTCTGGATAAGGCCACTATTTCACTAACTCTAGCCCCTGAGGCTATTGCAAACAGAAAGATGACTTTCTGTGGTATATCCTTTGGGGTGCAATCCTCATTGCTCAGATTCGAAGCATAGTGCAAGACTTTGTCCAACGACCATGTGATGGGCTTTGGAGGGGTTGCCGGCTTGAGTCTAGCCCATGCTTTTGGTATCTTAGTGAAGATTTCACCAGAGAGGTCCACCCCCAAAGGCCTTGTTCATGTAGGTGGATGAAGAAAGAAAGATAAAAATATATCGATATTTCTGTTGGTTCCCTTATTTTCACAAAGGACACCCATTTCTTCCAAGATGATTCATATTGTCTCCTAGTTGAACTTGACTTGTACTCTTCAATGAATTTGACTTAGTCATTCGAGATCCCAACCTTTTTATTCACTGCTAGGTTGTTGGTTCTCGAGCATGAAGCGTAAACAGTCGACTTCTGAACCAGTTGGGATAACTCTGGGTTCGGCAGAGGAAACAGTTTCAGTTTCAATTCTAGACCTAGAGGGAACTAATTGCTTTTGGGCAATTTGGGGGCCACTACTGCAGCTGTCCCTCTGAAGGATCTTAGCTTATCGAGGAATTTTAGCAGGATATTGGTTGGTGGAAACCGGTAAATCCGATTCCACCTGTTCCAGTCGAGAGACATGGCGTCTATCGCTTCTGCTTGAGGGTCCTTGTAAGGGGCTACGTAACGAGGTAGTTTCTTGTTGTCGCTCGTCACGAAGAGGTTGATCTACAGTTCCGGGACTTATTCCGAGATGAAGGAGAATGAGTCTGCTTCTAGGGACCATTCTGTCTCTATCGGCTTTCATCTGGATAGAGCGTCCGCCGTCACATTGGGGAACCCTTGAAGGTGAACTGGTAAGTGCCATCCTTTCTTCCTTGCCAGATAGAAGATTGCTAACATCACATGATTGATGTGAGGTGATCTCGAGCCTTGTCGATTTAGACATTTTACTATCACTTCGTTGTCCAGGACCAATCTGTGGATTGCTCTGCGAGGGGATAGTTTCTTCAACGTTGGGAAGACTGCCATGGCCTCCAGGATGTTGATGTGAAAGGTTTTGAACTGGTGCGACCAATTATCTTGCACTTTTCTCTCGTAAGAATGGCCTCCCCATCCTTCCAGGGAGGCAGCCTTGTGTATCACCACTGATGGTTGTGGTGGTTGCAGAGGAATTGTCCGTGCTAGGCTCTTGGCTGTTGACCACGGCCTTAACTGCATGCGCAACAATGTCGGGGTCAACATTAGTTGATCTCATCGAGCGTTTGATGCGTATCTTCTCCAGACTCCTGACGCATCCTTTAGCTGTGCTTTTAGCACTGGGTCTGTCACTGCTGCAAACTGGAGAGAGCCCAATACTCTTTCCTGTTGGTATCTTGATATCCTCTAGTATTGGATTAGTCTCTTGACAGCTCCCGCTATCTCTCTCCTCTTCTTGAATGGAATGGAGAGGTGGTGTGATTGTAAGTTTCATTGGATTCCTAACCATTGGAACTTCTGAGCTGGAGAAAGGCGAGACTTCTTGCAATTGATCTTGAAGCCCAGGTGCTCCAGGAACTGGATCCCCTTTCTGGCCGCTTGCAGACAAGTAGTCTTGGATGCTGCCCACACCAGCCAATCGTCTAGATATGCTCCTATTTGAACTCCCTTGGAGCGTAGTTGCTGGACGATTGTATCTGCTAGCTCTGTGAATATCCTTGGGGCTATGTTAAGTCAAAAGAGCATGGCTTTGAAGACAAATATTGTCTTCTGTAGCTTGAATCCTAGGTAGGGGAAGACGGGGGCGACTGACTGGTAGGAGCCAGTAAGCATCTGCCAGGTCTATTGAGACTGTGTACGCCCCTTTGGGTAAAAGGGTCCTTATGTGTTGCAAGGTAAGCATCCGGAACTTGTTGTTCTTGATGAACTTGTTGAGCGGAGACAAGTTTAGAATGACTCTGAGTTTGTCTGAGGCTTTCTTTGGAACACCAATATCATCAAACCCTTATATACTCCCCAAATAAACATATGTACAATTATTGAATCTTGTATGTATAAATGCCTGAATCTTCATTTCAGTACTTAACACTAGGAACACTTATTATATCATGCAAGAAGTAAACATGAACACTTAGGCTATCGAGCCTAGGGGCTAGGCCAGCAGGCTAGTTTAGGGTTCAGCTAACTATGATTGCCGAAAACAAATACTAACGGCATAATATAACTAATTCCTAGCAATGAAGACTAAATAACTAATATAATCATTAGTTAAAAGACCGGGAACGCTGTTCTGGCTAACTAAATAAAGCATGCGAGGCGAACAGCAGCGTCTCAACATGACGCCTCCGGTCGGGGCACAGCTCCGACGCAAAACACAAGATTTAAAGGAAAATATTCGTTACTTTACGGCTGGAGCTTCTTTATACAAGACAAGAGTATGGTACTCAACTTTCCAGAAGAAGGCGAGGCTGAAGATTGCGACAATACTGAAAATAGCGAACACCGGGAAAAACACAATTGGCAGGATACGCTACGAATAAAGGAATGGAGTTTGGCGCGGGCGGATGTGGCGTCAGCCAATATGGCGGCCGTTTGTTTACATCGCTAGGTACCATAACAGTAGCGTAGGAGGAGAGTTTTGGAACGGCTCCTCCCATAATTGCCACCCTTCCCCCTTGAAGCGTAAACGCTATGTGGGGTGCAGATAGCTATGTGGCGTGTCAAGCATACGTCCCGTTATTATACGATATCCTAAAGGGAAACCTTATGGGTACTCGCGCCAGAAGTTAGAATTCTGTGAAACCTTCAGTTTAATTCTCTGGGAATATCTACTGTAGTCAAATATACCCTTAGGAAGCTACTGAAGGAACCTTTCACCAGCACGTCATGGCTTGAGCCCAAAAAGAAAGGTTTACTATAGAGATATTTAAGATTTGAGTTTACAAAATAAGCTGCATTTCTGTTTAAGAAAGTATAGATGTACAGTAATATATTGTGCAAGACACAACACATAAGAAGTTTCGTAAAGCTTGCAGCGTAGGCTACAAAGGGAATGAGGATCAGTGTCCAGCAACAACATGAAGGTGCCAGAACAGCGCTCTTCTATAACAGGTCAGACCTGTATCTTAGTAGTCCTCAGTAAGACTAAACACATCTGAAAAAAAAAAAAAATTCTAGACAAAGTGAGTTTACAGCCACTCTTTAAATAGGTTTTAACTGCATGTCTGTTTTCTACCAAGCCAAAAGCCAAAATGGATAAATAGACTATTATTATTATTACTACAATCCAAGCTACAACCATTGTTGGAAACGCAAGATGCTATAAGGCCAAGGCCTCCAGCAGGAAATGAAACCAGGAAATCAATAAACTAAAAGAGAAGTGATAAATATTCAAAATAAAATATTCTAAGAATAGTAAGAACATTAAATTAAATCTTCCATGAACAGTATAACATATAAAAACTTAAAAAAAAACAAGAAAAAGATAAATGAGAGAATAATGTGTCCAAGTGTACCCTCGAGCAAGAGAACTCTAATCCAAGACAGTGGAAGGCCTTGGTACAGAGGTTACGGCACTACCCAAGATAAAAGAACAATGATTTGATTTTGGAGTGTCCTCGTAGAAGAGCTGCTTACCATGGCTAAAGTGTCTTTTCTACCTTTTCCAAGAGGAAAGTAGCCACTGAACAATTACGATGCAGTAGTTCACCCCTTGAGTGAAGAAAATTTGTTTGGTAATCTAAAGGTGCTATCAGGTGTGTGAGGACAGAGAAGAATGTGGAAAGAATAGGCCAGACAATTCACTGCATGTGTAGGCAACGACAAACTTACCCGTAACCAGAAAGAAGGATACAATGTAATACTGTATGGCCAGTCATAGGACCTAACAACTCTCTAGCGGTAGTATCTTGAGTGACTGGTGCCCAGGCCAGCTTACTACCTATAAGAAATAAATAAGGGTTCCAACAAAGAAAACTAGCCCAATGAGGAGAGGATATACGAAAATATATAAAATACTGGAGAAATAGTGAACAATCATTAAAATACATTATTTTAAGAACAGTAATAGCATTAAAATAGATCTTTCATCTATAAACTATAAAAAACTTAAAAAAAAACATGAAGAAGAGAACCAGGATAGTGTGCCCAAGTGTACCCTCAAGCAAGAGAAATATACCATAAGACAGTGGAAGACCATGGTACAGAGGCTATGGCACTACCCAAGACTATAGAACAATGGTTTGATTTTGGAGTGTCTTTCTCATAAAATAGCTCCTTACCATAGCTAAAGAGTCTCTCCTACCCTTACCATGAACAACTACAGTGCAGTAGTTAAATTGCAGTGTTCTCTGGTGTATGAGGACAGAGGAAAATGTGGAAGGAATAGGCCAGACTATTCATTGTATGTGTAGGTAATAAAAAAAATGACCCATATGGAGAGAGGGATTAAATGTAGTACTGTCTTGCCAGTCAAAGTAAACAATAACACTCCAGTGGTAGTATCTTAACAGGTGACTGGTGCGCTTGCCAACTTCCTACCTACCAGCTGAGTGTGTGAGCGAGGTGGTTGGTCTACCACCTGCTAACTAGTGGTATGTTGTTCACCTAGTGTAAAAAGTTAATGGCTAGTTTTCCAGCGATGCTGGAACAATATAGCCAAAGTAAAGAGCGAATGATTTGCATTTGTGTAGGAATAATCATGCATTTAATTTGGAACACTAAACATAGATAAAATAAATTGTATCGTACCTGAGATCCAGGTTCTGTCCTCTCCTCATAGATGTGGTCCTTAAGTACATAATAGTACTTTGGAATAACAGGATCTGAAAATAATGAATAATGTAACACAGTGAAATATGTAGATACTATA